>NC_133424.1:44042500-44242500 GCF_049350105.2 Macaca mulatta
TTTAAAAAAGCTAATTATTAGGTGATTCTTTGTGTGTAACAAAGTTTTAGAACCACTGCCTTTACTGCCTTTTATAAATCCTTTGTAATTCCTTGAATTGCTTAATATCTTTCTTATAAGAATAAAAATAACCAACATTTTTGAGTAATGATTATATCCAGGCACTGGGCTAAGTGTTCTATGTACATTATCTCATTTGATCTTTAAAACAGTTCTTGGAGGATGGTGGTGGCATCTCTGGTACATAAAATCAGAAGAAACATAAAACGTCATTCTGACTTTACATTTTATTTTTTTCCTTGCTTCCAAGTTTCTCCTCTTTCCCCACTTTCTACAGCTTTTCCTACAATTTTCTTTGCAAAGCCTAAGAAAGATGTAGAAAGGACAAGATGATAGGGTAAGATGGGAGCCAGTGAGAGGGCGCTAGGGTCAGCAGAGTGAGGAACAGTAGTTTTATAGTAGCTGAGACCCACTGCATTAGCTCATGCCTGTAATCCCAGCACTTTGGGAGGCCAAGGCAGGAGGATCGCTTGAGCCCAGGAGTTTGAGACCAGCCTGGGCAACATAGCTAGACCCTCTCTCTATAAATTTTTTTTTTTTAAATCGCTGGGTGTGGTGTGGCACACCTGTAGTCCTCGCTTCTCGGGAGGCTGAGATGAGAGGATCCCTTGAACCCAGGAGTTCAAGGCTGCAGTGAGCTGTGTTCATGCCACTGCACTCCAACCTGGGTAACAGAGAGAGACCCTGTCTCAAAAAAATGAAAATGAAACAAAGATAGTATCTGGCTGTCCCACGACTGCCTGTGAGGGTGTTGGTGTACCAGCATGTGTTGTGCCCTCTCTGTGCCAGACTGTGCTAGACGCTGCACACTTAGGATCCCTGTCCCAGGAGCTTGTGTTCTGGCTGGGGAGACTGATTTGTCTAGGGATGGTGGTGTCGTGACAGACAGTGCGGTGGTGAGCACAGGTCATTCTCAGTGGCACCTCTGTGCTTTGAGTCTGCACCAGTGCAGCTGACAGTGTTGAGAAGAGCGTGTTGCAGGATACGGTGGGATCCTCACCCCCAGAGCAGGGCCAGCGCCAGGCGCCCCATCATCTGCATCACATGTTCCATATGTAGTGTGAGAAACGTCCAGTGTATGGTTTACAAAATGCTGTTGGTGTGCTAGCCTCAGATTTTTATGTAATGAAGTTGCATCTGTTCGCTGTTCCAGACCTGCCAAGAAGTGGGACAGTGCAGCTATTCAGTACTTTCAGAACCTTCTCAAAGGTAAGCCAGTGCCTGATCACTGCAGCCTGCCTGGAAGTGACACCCACAGAGGCCCAGGTTCTGCTGCTGGAGGGGGTTGGAGATGCCCCTGTTGGCCAAACAGCCCTCCTCAGAGGAGTTCCCTAAGCTACCTGGGGCTTCTTCCAGCTCAAGTGCCACAGTAACTCTGCCCCTCTAGTGGCTGTGGATGTCAGTAATTGACAGCTAAGATCAGCAGGGGGCTGTTTGTACAAGGGAACCCTTACACAGTAATAAGGCTTGCCTCTTTGTTTGCATAAAAGCTGCGGCGCTGCAAAATAAATTCATGTGGATCTTATTGGACCAGTAATTGATGAAAAATCTAGCATTTTTAGTGAGCAAGAGATAGTAAATGGATATTTATTGTGTAATATTCATTACTGCTAATTTAAGATGAATAAAATGTCTTCAGCTGTTCTTTTTATTTTATATCAGTGACTATAAACAGTGTATTTTGTGGGATCTGTCGTGACCCCTGGCAGTCAGATACCTGGTTTCAGTGAGAGGGTTGGTGGGTGGGAAATGCCTGGGGTGCTGCCTGGTACCTCGTTGGGTCCTGGCCCCTCTCCTGTGCTGTGCCATTGTCTGGGTAGAGGAGGAGCCAGATCCTTTGACCTGGGAGCGGTGGGAGGCTGGGAGGTCACTGGGACTGGAGTTTTGGCCCTGTGGGCCACGGGGGCTGCTGGGAGATGAGAATGCGAGTCTGGAGGAGGCCGGCCATCTAGTCCTCAGTGGCTCAGGCAAGTGACTTAGCCTCTGAGCCTGGTCTCCTCACCTGTGATGTGACCACTGTACTTACCTTGAAGGTAGTGGTAAGAACTCAGCGAAAGAAGGTTTCTAAAGGACTTAGCACAGCGCCCGGTAGGTGGCAGTGATGCTGCTGCTATGGGGTTTTGAGTCTCTAAGGGAGTAGCTGGGTGCTGCACTCCGTGGGGCTTTGCAGGGTAGAACGGACCTCAGATGAAGGCCTGGCACTGGAAATCTGGGTTTGGGAGGAGTGGGGGAGAAGAGAATACCAGGAACTATGCTTGAGGAGGTATTCACAGGGTGGCACAGGAACCTGTTGACAGGGACAGGACTCCTGATCCACTCCGCAATCAGGAGTGCTTTTTCCTAACATGCTCCCCCTGGTCCTGCCCGAGGAAGCCATTTGGGCACTCTTAAGTGGTTAGCAGAGGTTACTAGGTGAGAAATAGTCATGATTGTTTCAAATATACTTTTAACATCAGCTAATTTGTGTTTTCATTTATGCTGTTTAGCAACTACCCAGGTGGAAGCCAGATTATGTGCTGTGGAAGAAGATACATTTGAGGTTTACCTTTATGTAACTATAAAAGATGAAAAGGTAAGTGAAAGAATTGTATTTTTAAAATATTTCATCGTGATTTTAAATTTTACTTTAATAAAACAGAATAAATGCCAAGAAAAACACTGTAGTTCATACAGCATAGAAATTGTCTTAATCTCTTAAGGTCTACCTTAGACCTGAAGTTAGCTAGGTCTGTATTTTCTTCTTTTGATTACTTTAAAAAATGACTTTGGCATTTTATTTTAAAATGGCCAAGAAATTGTTCCTATAGTGATGAGCATGAAATGTTGTATTCTTCTCAGGGAACATGATTTTTATAAATATGCTAATTTGCTGTAGCATTAGTTCACTGCCTTTCCCCCTAGACATTCTCACTGTATGTAACATGTGCTTACTGTAAAGAATTAAGATCGGCCGGGCGCGGTGGCTCAAGCCTGTAATCCCAGCACTTTGGGAGGCCGAGACGGGCGGATCACGAGGTCAGGAGTTCGAGACCATCCTGGCTAACACGGTGAAACCCCGTCTCTACTAAAAAATACAAAAAACTAGCCGGGCGAGGTGGTGGGCGCCTGTAGTCCCGGCTACTCGGGAGGCTGAGGCAGGAGAATGGTGTAAAAACCCGGGAGGCGGAGCTTGCAGTGAGCTGAGATCCGGCCACTGCACTCCACCCTGGGCGACATAGCGAGACTCTGTCTCAAAAAAAAAAAAAAAAAAAAAGAATTAAGATCACAAGCAGAAAGAAAGTGGACATCACATGTGAGCAGCCCCTACCTCTGCCAGGTGCCAGCTGCTAGCATTTTGGCCTCTGCCCTCTCTGAAGGATGGCTCAGGGCATAGCTCAGCACTGGGCAGAAGTGGATAGAAGGGGCACATCCAGGACTGCTCAGAGCCCCTGGAGGGTACCTTAACCATGGATTTTTTAAAAATTGTATTTTGAAATAGTTTTAGACTTACAGAAGAGATGCAGAAATAGTGCAGACATTTTGGGAAATGCTTTGCCCAGGTTGTCCTGATGTTAACATAGCACAAAACCACAGTACAGTTTTTAAAACCAGAAAAGTAACATTGATAAAATACCACTGAAAACCTGCAGACAGATGAATGTTGCCAGTTTCCCCGCTGATTTCCTTTCTCTGATCTAGGATCTGCTCCAGCACTGCGCGCCCCCCCGCCACCGCACCTGTTTGTCATGTCTCCTTCCCCTCCTCTGGCCTGTGACAGCTCCTCAGTACTTCCATGCCTCTCATGGCATTGACTGCTTTGGAAGAGCAGTGGCCAGTGGTTTTGTAGAATGTTCCTCAATTTGGTTTGCCTGATATTTTTCATCATTGTATTAAGGCTGTGCATTTTTGGCAAGAAGACCACAGAAGTGGTACTGTGCCCTTCTCAGTGCATCCCAGCAGGGGTTTATGACGTCAGTATGTCTAATTACTAGTGATGTGAATGGTTTTTTCCCTTCAACTTTTAAGTTCGGGGTACATGTGCAGGACGTGCAAGTTTGTTACATAGGTAAATGTGTTCCATGGTGGTTTGCTGCACAGATCATCCCGTGACCTAGGTATTAAGCCCAACATCCATTAGCTATTCTTCCCTGATGCTCTCCCTCCCCCCTCTCCACCCCCTGACAGGCCCCAGTGGGTGTTGTTCCCCCCAGTGTCTATGTGTTCTCATCATTCAGCTCCCACTTATAAGTGAGAACATGCAGTGTTTGTTTTTCTGTTCCTGCATTAGTTTGCTGAGGATAATGGCTTCTAGCTCCATCCATGTCCTTGCAAAGGGCACAATCTTGTTCCCTTTTATGGCTGCATAGTATTCCGTGGTGTATATGTACCACATTTTGTGATGTGGATGTTGATCACCTGGTTACTGTGGTGTTTGCCAGGTTTTTCCTGTATAGAGGTGTTATTTTGTCCCTTTGAAATTAGTAAGTATCTTGTGGGGGCCTACTTTGAGGCTGCAGATAACCATTCCATCAATGATTCTTGGCTGTGAAAGATATCACTGTGGTGTATACGTGTTTCATCTTTCCCTCTACATTTTTCTCCTCTCCCCTCCCCTCCTGTCTGTCTCTCTCTGTCTCCTAGGTTGGAGTACAGTAGCACAATTGTAGCTTGCTGCAGCCTCAACCTCCTGGGCCCAAGGGATCCTCCTTCCTCAACTTCACAAGTAGTTGAGACTACAGGTGTGCACCACCACGCCCATGTAATTTTTTGTGGAGACGGGATTTCATTATGTTGCTCAGGCTGGTCTCAACAGGCAGTCTTCTCGCCTTATCCTCCCAAAGTGCTGGGATCACAGGTGTGAGCCACCACGCCCAGCCCCTTCTGCATTTTTAATTTTTATTATTTATTTATTTATTGTTTTTGAGATGGAGTCTTGCTCTGTCGCCCAGGCTGGAGTGCAGTGGTGCAATCTCAGCTCACTGCAACCTCTACTTCCCAGGTTCAAGTGATTCTCCTGCCTCAGTCTCCTGAGTAGCTGGGATTACAGGCACACGCCACCACGCACAGCTAATTTTTATGTTTTAAGTAGAGACGGGGTTTTACCAAGTTGGCCAGGCTGGTCTCAGACTCCTGACCTCAAGTGATCTGCCCGCCTCAGCCTCTCAAAGTGCTGGGATTACAGGCGTTAGCCATCACGCCTGGCCCCCTTCTGCATTTTTTTTTTTTAGACAGAGTTTCGTTCTTGTTGCCCAGGCTGGAGTGCAATGGTGCAATCTTGGCTCTCTGCCGCCTCCGCCTCCCAGGTTCAAGCAATTCTCCTACCTCAACCTCCAGAGTAGCTGGGATAACAGGTGCCCACCACCACACCCGGCTAATTTTTTGTATTTTTAGTAGAGATGGGGTTTTACTATGTTGGCCAGGCTGGTCTCGAACTCTTGACCTTAGGTGATGCACCCGCCTCGGCCTCCCAAAGTGCTGGGATTACAGGTGTGAGCCACCACGCCTGGCCCCCTTCTGCATTTTTAATTGGAATTTTATACCAAAGAACCCTCCCTCCTCCCCCGTATATTAATTATTCGATAATTTGCATTAATATGGACTTTTGGAAATGTATTTTATTTGGGGAGTTCTAATCTATGACTATCATTATTGCCTTGCTCACATTGCATTGGATTCTGGCCATTAGATGCTCCTTCAAAGGGGCTTTTGTATACTTTCAGTGTGCCCCATCATTACTTGAACCCTCTTTACTCTCTGTGCCACAATGTTTATCATTTTGTTATTTGCCAGCCCTAGCCCTAGAATCAGCCACTTCTTTTTTTTTTTTTTTTTTTTTTTTTTTTGAGATGGAATCACTCAGGCTGGAGTGTACTGGCGTGATCTCTGCTCACTGCAAGCTCCGCCTTCTGGGTTCATGCCATTCTCCTGCCTCAGCCTCCTGAGTAGCTAGGACTACAGGCGCCTGCCACCACGCCTGGCTAATTTTTTGTATATTTAGTAGAGATAGGGTTTCACCATGTTAGCCAGGATGGTCTCGATCTCCTGACCTTGTGATCCGCCCGCCTTGGTGTGCTTGTTCCAACTGGAGTGTCATGATCATAGGTCCTCTCAGCAGAAAATATTATGAAATGTATGTATGTACTTATTCCCATGCACACACAAATCTATATTTCTATATCCATCTGTACACATATTAAGAGCTTTGATACTTCTGATTTGAATCCAGTACCATAGGGTTCATTCTAACTCTCTCCTTTCCTTATTTATTCATTTATTTTTTTGAGACAGGGTCTTGCTATGTTGTTCAGGCTGGCCTGGAATTCCTGGGCTCAAGTGATCCTCCAGCCACACCCTCTCAAGTAGGTGGGACTATAAGCACACACCACCATGCCTGACCCCTTATTCTTAACCCCCTTCTCCAACAGTGAGAAACCTACTCTATTTGGCTACAGTCTACGTATTTGACTCATCCATGTATTTACATTAAGTAATTTCAGGATTGCTAACCCACACTCCTGTGAAAACAAAATTTGTATTCAGCCTTCACATTATGCAGCCAAAATACTGTCTGCCAAAGTTACTTAGGTTGTTTTTTCTCTTTCGCATCTTCTTCAGTGTGATTATGTTATTCTTTTGTAATGGGGTTCATTTGTTACTGCTTATATTGCATTTTGGATTCCCCACATCCTGGTTCATTTTACCTATGACTTTTTATTACTTATTTTGTAACTTAGTAAAAATACCAAAATCGCCCAAAGGTTTGGCTTACACCTGTTTAATCCCAGCACTTTGGGAGGCTGATGTGGGTGGCTTGCTTGAGCTCTGGAGTTTGAGACCATCCTGGGCAACATGGTGAAACCTTGTCTCTACAAAAAATACAAAAATTAGCTAGGTGTGATGGCTTGCACCTGTAGTCCTAGCTACTTGGAAGGTTGAAGTGGGAGGATTGCTTGCGCCTGGGAGGCAGAGAATGCAGTGAGCCAAGATGACAGCACTGCATTCCAGTCTGTGTGACAGAGTAAGACCCTGTCTCAAAAACAAACAAAAAAAACCCCACCAAAATATTGGCTACAGAACCAATCATTTTTTTAAAAAAATTTCATACTTAAGAGACCTATCCTGTAAGGACCAGTCTTATAAGACATCTCTTTTTAAAATAAATTCTGTATAAACTTGCTTTCTTCTTGCTTTTCAAAAGTAGGTCTCTTTCTAACCATGTAGGTTGTATGCTGATAATGACTCTATTTTTTTTTTTTTCTTTTTTTTGGAGACGGAATTTTGCTCTGGTGGCCCAGGCTGGAGTGCAATGGCGTGATCTCAGCTCACCGTAACCTCTGCCTCCTGGGTTCAAGCAGTTCTCCAGCCTCAGCCTTCCCAAGTAGCCGGGATTACAGGCATGTGCCACCACGCCCGGATAATTTTGTATTTTTAGTAGAGATGGGGTTTCTCCATGTTGGTCTTACTTTAAAGTGCAGCAGGCAGGGAGGTTCGTGCTTAGCCGAGAGAGCTTATAGTGGATGTATGAGATCATAACTGCCAGAGGAAAAGCATGTAGGCCAGCAATCCTTTACCAGCTCCCAAAGGTGGCACCAGGGTATGTCCCAGGGTGTTTTGTTTTTTGGTCTGGCTTCTTTCATTTGGCAAAATTATTTTAAGATGCATCCATATTTGTTCCTTTTGTTGCCAAGTCCTCTTCCATTGTGTAGGATATACTATAGTGTATTTACCCATTAACTCGTTGATGGATATTTGGGTTGTGGCCATAGGGCCCTTATAGATATATCCATGTACAAGTCTTCCTGTGGACCTGTGCTTTCATTTCTCTCAAACATTACCTAGGAGTCAAACTTTTGGATCATACTGTAGGTGTTAAGAAACTGCCATATTGTTTTCCAAAGTGGTAGACTATTTTACCTTCGCCTCAGCAATGAGAGTTCCAGTTCCTCCATGTCACTTGTGTAAACATTCTGCCAAGTGTGCAGTAGCACCTCATTGTGGTTTAAATTTGCATTTCCCTAATGACTAATGATGGTTTTATATGCTTATTTGCAATCTTCAGAATTTGATGAAGCAGACATTCAGATTGTTTGCACATATTTTAATTGTGTTGTTTTCGTTTTATTGAGTTTTGTGAGTTCCTTATATATTCTGGATACATGTCATCTGGATACTTGATTTTAAAATAATTTTGCCTCATCTCTTTATTCTCTTGAAGAGCAGAAATTTAAAATTCTGAGCAAATCCAGTATAACAGGTTTTCCTTTTATGGTTCGTGTTTTGTCTCTGTCCTCCCACCAGGTTTTTGCCTGGCCAGGTAGTTTTAGCACTACAGAGCTTATGTCCGAGAAAACGCCTCTTGTGTTTCTCACAGGTGCTTCTGTTTTTCTTCCTCAGGATTGGTGGGAAGTAATTGGCTTACCAGAGCAGGAGTCAAATCTGTTTCGATCAGATTATGTTCTATAAAATAATTTCTCTGAAGATAGAACTTTGGGGTTAAGTTTGGAATATTTCCTTTAAAACTGCTTGACTGTATTTGTCTCATTCACGAAATGTTTAAAATTTTACAGGTTTGTGTTAATGATGATCTTGTTGCAAAGAACTATGCTTGTTATATATCACCTACGAAGAATAAAAACCTTCAATATTTAGAAAAACCAAGATTGAATATAAAATCAGCACCCTCCTTCAATAAACTCAATCCGGCACTTACACTCTGGCCAATGTTTTTGCAAGGAAAAGACGTTCAAGGAATGGAAGGTGAGTAGATTCTCATCATATCAATTTCCCTTACATTGTTTTATTAGTAATCTTAGTGTATAGGTATAAGTTGTACAGACTTTTCCCCACATGGAGACAAAGACTTGGACTCTGTTTAATATTTAAAGTTTAATCCTGATGAGGCTGTGACAGATTTTGAGGTCCTAAAGTGCCACAGTTTGTGTTTATTAGACCAGGAAAAAAACTGCCCTCAATTTCTTATTAACATTGAGTTATGTTGTTAGAAGTCCAAATGTTTGTAATTTAGAGATACTAACAAAACAAGATTTTGAGTATTTAGACTTTTAGATACTTTTAAAAAGAGCTATTTATCACAAATAACCCTTAGCATGAAAATATAAGAGCTAGTCACGGACTGTGGAAACAATTTCTGACATTTCTGTCCACACCTGATTTTTAGTCCCCTCGCCTTGTGTCCCTTAGTCAGGTGTCCTGTAACCTCAGAGCAAAAGCAAGAGCAGAAGTAGTGTACTAACAAGTTCACATTTTTATTTGGGGTTTTATTTCATGCTTTAATTCTGAAATTTATTCTTTCTATCAGATTCACATGGTTTAAATTTTCTGGCACAATCTCTGCAGCATACATGGCGCAGGGGTATTGTCGGTGACCTCAGGCCAACAGCCACAGCACCGGGTGAGTTCTGCTAATGTGGTTTATTTCATAGGCAGCATGAAAAAAGTATTCTTAGCTTTTTAAAGATTAGAAAGGTTGTCTAGAAGGGCTATGGTAATTCTCTCTCTTTTCTTAATTTAGTGTAACCAATCTGTGATGTAGATGCTGAAAGAGATCACGTGTCCTGCATTTCATACTTAGAAATTTTACTGTCATGTAAATAACATAACAGGCACCTGTTCATGTGCAGGACTGATTTTTTTCCAGCCTAGCCATTGACCAGTAATCATTATCTGTCCTCAGAGTGTACATATGTATTTATGATTGATTTTTCACTTAGGCAACAGGATGCGTAAAAATAGGGAAGACATGCTTATGAGGGCAGAAATACATAGTTTTTAATTCCAGTCTTCAAGATATTTTATGAATTGGAATTGCTGGGTGAGGGTGAAATGTGTCAGCCCCGTTGATGCCTGGCTCACCCTCTGTGGTGGTTCCTCCACCATTTCACTCTTATGCTGGATGTGTGTCTAGGAAGGCCTCACTTCATGTCTTGGATAGGTTCTTGGAAACTGACTTCAGTGAAACAAAGTGAAACGAAGCAACCTTAAGCAAAGCAACTTAATTTGAGGGCCTACTGTACTTTGTTTCCCTTAAATCCATGGTTTCCAAGAACCTATTGATGAGTCAAGTAAGGACTTACTGATACCTGTGGGTGTAATATTTCATGTGCATCTGTAGTAAACCACAACTACATTAAAGCTTTAGCCAACTAAAACATTCCCTGTACTTTAAATTATTTTCAATTACTTTGTTAATGTTGCTCATCATAGAGAAGGAAGGATGCAAAGGATTTTTCTCAGCCACTGTGCCAACCAGAGAGTCCTTCATGGCTGGCAGTGCCCACCCTGTCCCCGACCTGGGCCTTGCTCAGCCCTGGGCCTGGCCGCTGGAGGCTCCCTACCCACTCGGCCCACCTGTGCTATAGATTGTATCTGCATTTGGCGGTTCCCAAGCTCTTGTCCTGTGTCCAAGAAGAATAAGGTTATGCTGCCAGTTAGAAGAGTGAGGATGGGCAGAGGAGAATTTTATGGAGTGATGGAACAGCTCTCAGTGTAACCTCATTCTTCTTGGACAGGTGGTTTCTGTCTCAGTGTGGCCAGGCTGGAACTTTTTATGGACTCAGAATGGAGAGTGTATGCTGATTGGTTAGTGAATATGCAAAAAAGGTTAAACCAAACACACCACTCAAAGGTGGGTATGACAGTGTAGAAAACCAACTAGGAGAGGGTAGGTGTATATGAAATAAGTAGGAGGTAGAGATCAATCAGAGGAAAAAATGCCAAACAGGAAGACAGTTTCTCAATCCAGTGTGTATATTACCTGAGACTTGTAGCTGAGCTTTAAACTGGTTTCTGCTTGAAAATTGGGTTTCATCAGGGACCCACCCCTACCTCCCTAGGCATTTGACTGCCTTTTGCTGCTATCAATAGCCCAAATTGTAAAAACCTGTCATCTCACTGCCTACTTTTTAAAATTGTAGAGTCGGGACTAGGTGCAGTGGCTCACACCTATAATCCCAGCACTTTGGGAGGTCAAGGCTGGCAGATCACTTGAGGCTGGCATTTCAAGAGCAGCCTGGCCAATATGGTGAAACCCCATCTCTACTAAAACTACAAAAATTAGCCGGGTGTGGTTGTGCATGCCTGTAGTCCCAGCTACTCCGGAGACTGAGGCTGGAGAATGGCTTGAACTGGGAGGTGGAGGTTGCAGTGAGCCAAGATTGTGTCATTGCACTCCAGCCTGGGTGACAGAGTAAGACTCTGTCTCAGAAAACAAATAAAATAAAATAAAATAAAATAAAATAAAATAAAATAAAATAAAATAAAAGGCCAGGCACGGTGACTCATGCCTGTAATCCCAGCACTTTGGGAGACCGACACAGGTGGATCACCTGAGGTTAGCAGTTTGAGACCAGCCTGGCCAACATGGTGAAACCCCGTCTCTGCTAAAAATACAAAAATTAGCCAGTCATGGTGGCGTGTGCCTGTAGTCCCAGCTACTCAAGAGCTTATTTGCTACATGATGAAATGAGAAACTAGAATGTAAAAAGGAGGAGTGAACCCTGTAGACTCTTTTGCATTGAAGGTAAGGGTGGCAACACAGTGTGGAGAGAACAAGCTTGGGGCTAGAAGCCAGGAGATATGTGTTCTAATCCTGAGTCCACCACTGGCTTGATGGGAGCCTTGACCTTCCAAGAGCCTGCATCTGCCCATCTGTACATGGAGTGGGAGGTAGGGGAAGACTAGAAGGCTCCTGGAGTTCTAGCATGTCTCCGTCTGGGAATTTTTTTTTTTTTTTTTTTGAGACAGGGTCTCGCTCTGTTGCCCAGGCTTGATTGCAGTAGTGTGATCACAGCTCACCGCAGCCTCAACCTCCTGGCCTCAAAGGAGGCTGCAGCAGGAGAATCACTTGAACCCAGGAGGCAGAGGTTGCAGTGAACCAAGATTGTGCCACTGCACTCCAACTTGGGTGACAGAGTGAGACTCTGGCTCAAAAATAAAAAATAAAATAAAATAAATAAAATAAAATAAAATAAAATAAAATACCTTTCTTTCCGAAGTTTTCCAGAGGGTATTTGTATAATTTTTATTTCACAGAAATAGGATCCTACTATACATACCTCTTTGTAGTGTATTTTACTTAGTATATGGCTGAACCCCTTTGTAGGTCAAATATATCCGGTAGAATGTGTTTAAGGACATAGACTCTGATGTGAGACTGTCAGGGTATCAGGCTGCTTCCTTCTCTGGGACATGGAGAGGTGTCGTTCCCATCCCCCTGGGAGTTGCTGAACTGGGCCATCGTGCAGTGTGCTTGGCTCAGCGCCTGACCTGTGGCAGCCGCAGCACATGTGGCCTCTGCCCCAGATTCTCATATGCCTCTTGTAGGGGATCCTCAGGTGAGAATTACAGCAGAAGGTAGAACCTGTTGTTGATGGGAGTGTATTCTTTCCGTTTATGTTCTTTTTCCATTGGAGGAATAAAAATACCAGGCACTACATCATTGTGTTTAATTATCGCGTGGCTTTCCATTGCGTGATACGTCAAAATTACTTTCAGGAGTCCCAGCTTGCTGGGCAGTAATTGTTTCCTGCTTATTACAGTCAGTACTAGAATGAACTATGCTTATCTTTGAAAAGGAAAAGGTTATGGTGAACAAAAACAAAAGAAAAAGATAATGTGAGGTGTGACTTGAATTGGCGTGTAAAAAACAGAATTATTAGATGTTACTTTTCTAAGTATAGATTTCCCTTTCCTTTAATTATTGTGAGAAGGTACTTAAGTTATATTTCAGTTAGTTTTTGGTGTTTCTCTTTGAAGTTGCCTAATATTTTTAAGAATCAAAGTATAATACTTTGCTAATACTTGATTTGCTAATACTTGATCAAACAATCACATATTACAGAAGGGCTACAGTGAAAAATAATTTTTTTTATTTGCAACCTCTTCTTACCCCAGAATGTCCCCTAGAGATAAACTCACTTTTTAAAGTTATTTATTTTGGTAGTTATCTCCAGATTTTAAAATAATTAGGTATATTTTACTGTTACTAGGCTTGTTAACTTTAGACATTGTCTTGATTTCTAGGGCAAGTTCGCTCTCATGCCCCTAACCCATATTCATTCATTCATCAGTTATTTATGAAGCCCTCACTGTCAGGTGCTTTTCTAGGGATTCTTAGGAGGGAAACAAAGTCTCTGCTTCCATAGAGTTTACATCCATCTTCTCAGTACATTTTTTATTTTACAATAATTACAAACTTACAGAAAAGTTGGAGAGTATTACAAATTACTTTTTCCCCAAACCATTTGAGAATAAGTTACTAACCTGATTCCGCAATACTTGAGTTTTTCCTAGAAAGGAGGACATTCTCAAAAATATCCACAATACAATGATCAGAGTGTGAAGATTAACATTGAATATTGTGATCATGTAACTCCCAGGTACCATTCAGATTTTGCTGATTATCCTAATACTCCCTTTATAGCAAAGAGACGTCGTTCAGCATCACTTGTTTCATTTAGAGAACACGTTTCTTTAGTCTTTCCTCTGGGACATTTCCTGGGTCTCCTTGATTTTCATGACCTTGCTCTTTGGAAGATTACAGACATGTTATTTTGCAGAATGTGTTCTGGATTTTGGTCATTCTAATAGGGGTGTAGTGGAATATCATTATTTCAATTTGCATTTCTCTAATGACATATGACGTGAGCATCTTTTCATATGCTTATTTACTGTTGATGTATCTTCTCAGATGAGATGTCTCTTCAGGATTTCCTTATTCATTTATTAATTTAGAGATGGAGTCGTGCGCTGTCAGCCAGGCTGGAGTGCAGTGGTGTGATCTCAGCTCATGGCAACCTCTGCCTCCCAGGTTCAAGCCTCCTGCCTCAGCCCCCCGAGTAGCTGGGATTAAGGTGCCCACCACCATGCCTGGCTAGTTTGTATATTTTCAGTAGAGACGGGGTTTTACCATGTTGGCCAGGCTGGTCTCGAACTCCTGAGCTCAAGTGATCCACCTACCTCAAATGATCCGCCTGCCTTGGCCTCCCAAAGTGCTGGGATTACAGGCATGAGCCACGCACTGTGCCTGGCAAAAATTTGCCTATTTTAAATTGACTTATTTGTCCTCTTATTGTTGAGTTTTAGGAGTCCTTTGCATATTTTGGATAACAATCCTTTTTTTACATGTGTCCTTTGCAAACATTTCCTCCCAGTGTGTGACTTGTCTCTCATTCTCTTGACAATATCTTTCACAGAGCAGAAATGTTCAGTTTTAATGAAGTCCAGCTGATCAGTTGCTTCTTTCATGGATTGTGCCTTTGGTGTTGTCTCTAAAAAGCCATCGCCGGCTGGGCGCGGTGGCTCAAGCCTGTAATCCCAGCACTTTAGGAGGCCGAGACGGGCGGATCACGAGGTCAGGAGATCGAGACCATCCTGGCGAACACGGTGAAACCCCATCTCTACTAAAAAAAAAAAAAAATACAAGAAACTAGCCAGGCGAGGTGGCGGGCGCCTGTAGTCCCAGCTACTTGGGAGGCTGAGGCAGGAGAATGGCATAAACCCGGGAGGCGGAGCTTGCAGTGAGCTGAGATCCGGCCACTGCACTCCAGCCTGGGCAACAGAGCGAGACTCCATCTCAAAAAAAAAAAAAAAAAAAGCCGTCGCCATACTCAGGGTCATCTAGGTTTTCTCCTGTGTTATTTTCTAGGAGTTTTGTATTTTGCATTTTTCATTTAGATCCATTTGAGTTGATTTTTGTGAAGGGTATAAGGTCTGTGTCCAGAGTCATTTTTCTGCATGTGGATGGTTCCAGCACCATTTGTTGAAAAGAGAAGGTTGTGTTTTATTAGAGAAATCTTACATACTGTTTTGAAAGGAAGCTCATTGACACTAGAGAAGCTTTTGGGAGCTGGCAAGCTCTGATTGGTAGGTGATGGCAGTAGGTAAAACTAATCTTAAAGTCGTGGCAGGTTATTTCAGCAGCTACCAGGTAAAACTGGTGTTGGGATTCTGGCAGTGCACCTCAACAGAGGGGCGAAGAAGGTGCTCTGTGCCTCGAATACTTTTCCTCTGGCCTCTCGACTCTGATTTAGTTGGAGATGAAAGAATGACCTAGTTTGTATGATTAACCTTCACAGGACTGTTGGGTTTAAAGTGATTATTTATATACAGTCGTGTGTTGCTTACTGATGGAATGTGTTCTGAGAAATACATCATTAGGTGATATCGGTGTGCAAACATAATAGGGTGTACTTACAGCAACCTACGTGGTGCGGCCTACTACACATATAGGTGATATGGTATAGCCTATGGCTCCTAGGCCACAAACCTGTACAGCATGTTACTGTATTGAATGCCGTAGGCAGCTGTAACACAATGGTAACTATTTGTGTTATCTAAATCAATTTAAACATAGAAAAGGTAGTGATTATGGTATGATGTTGCTAGGCAATAGGAGTTTTTCATCTTCATTAAAATCTTTTGAGACCACCATCGTATACGTGGTCTATCGCTGATGGAAGGTTGGCATGTGGCACGTGACTGGAGTTGGATTACTGTCTGCCAAGCCTATTACCGTCTTTGATTTATTGCCCTTGTTTTTTTGTTCATCTTTTGACTTCTACTCTTCTTCTACCACTTGTGGTTTTAATTGGTTATTTTGATACCATATAAATGGGCCTTTAATGATGTGGTAGGAGGGGTAGAGAGAGGGAAATGTCTAGAGCCCTGTGATTAGACTCAGTCTTCTAGGGAGCCTGTACCCTTGGGCTGCACGCTTCTCAGGTGCCCCTCCGCGTCCCTCACCTCCCACCTTATGTGGGACAGAATGGCTGGAAGGGGCTAAGTTGTGTTATTTTCCTCCCCCACCAGAAGGCTTAATCAAACTGTATTTCCCTTCCTCTAGGTTAGATAGGTTCTGATAAACTCCAGTAGTTTCGGCTCTGGTTCAATACTTTCTCCTGAGGTCACGTCCTTTAGGAAGGAACAGCACGCCCTTTATATTTCCAAGTAGTTACTTTTCCCCTCTTCCTGTTGAAGCACAAGGTGATTTTCCTGTGGTATTCACTGTGAGAACCTGCTGGAGCTCCAGGAGGTAGAACTCACAGAAGTGTGGCACGCAGCCCCCCACCCTGGAGTTTTAACTAACAGAGGTGTCCACATTGACCCTCCAGCAAATTGTCAGTTACAGTTCAGGTTTCCCACCTCACTCCTGGTCCCATAGAAGTTTCTTCTGGGTTTCTGCCCCTGTCCGTTCTGAGTTTCTGTCCACCTGTCATTCTCTCCAGTGCTGGGTTGGCAGTTTGCCCTGTGACCTCACTTTAATGGACCTAGGAAGAGTTCCTGATTTTTCAGTGTGTTCAGCTTTTTACTTGTTGTTAGGATAGAGTGATAACCATCAAGCTTTTTACATGCTTGACTGGAAAGTGGAAATTATACTAAATTTTAAAGTGTAAGATTGACAAGCCTTGGAGATTCTAATTGCTTTTCTTGTTTTACTTTATATTGTCCATCTGCAATGGACTCACTGCAAGCTCCTCCCCCCAGGTTCATACCATTCGCCTGCCTCAGCCTCCCGGGTAGCTGGGACTACAGGTGCCCACCACCACGCCTGGCTAATTTTTAATATTTTTATTAGAGATGGAGTTTCACCGTGTTAGCCAGATGGTCTGATCTCCTGACTTTGTGATCTGCCCACCTCAGCCTCCTAAAGTGCTGGGATTACAGGCGTGAGCCACCATGCCCGGCTATATTGTCCATCTTTATAGACTCCTTAAGTTGTTCCAGATTCTCATTTATGGAACCCTATATCTGTATGATTTGAATATCTATAGAGACTCCTGTTATGATTCAGCTGTGATCTCTCTTGGAAAATATTCTGTGTACACCTTAGAGGTATATGTGCTTTGCTGTTGTTGGGTAGAATGTTACAGAAATCTTAATTAGGTCATACTGGTTGATAGCATTGTTCAAATCTTCTTTATCTTTATTGATTTTCCATGAACTGTTCTGGCAATTATTGAGAAAGAGGTTTTGAAATAGCCAACTATAATTGTTTTGTTTTCTCTTTCCAGTTCTGTCAGTTTTTCCTCCATGTATTTTGAAGGTCTGTTATTTAGGTGCATGAAGACTTAGAATTTTTATGTCCCCATGATGAATTGCTTACTCAGTCATTGTTAAATGGCTCTCTTTATCCCAGATAGTATTCTTTGCTCTGAAATCTACCTTAATATTAATATAGCTGCTCTAGATCCATTTTGATTAATATTAACATATATCTTTTCATGTCCTTTTAGTTTTAACCTATTGGTGCCTTTATATTTAAGGGGGAGTTCTTGTAGGGAGCATATAGTTGTGTCCAATCTGTCAATCTCTGTCTTTTAATTGGAATATTTAAGTCATTTCTATTTAATGCAATTTATTTAAAATTTTTTATCATTTAAAATTATTGTGGGCACTTGGTAGGTATATATATTTATGGGGTACATGAAATATTTTGATACAGGTATGCAGTGTGAAATAAGCACATCATGGAGAATGGGGTATTCATTCTCTGAAGCTTTATCCTTTGCATTATAAACAATCCAGTTATATATTTAAGTTATTTAAGACTTATAATCACCCTGTTGTGCTATCAAATAGTCGGTCTTATGCTTTCTAATTTGATATAATGTATGATGTTGTTGGCTCTTAATCTAGCATCTTGCTGTTAGTTTTCTGTTTGTCTCATCTGGTTTTTGTTCCCTTTACCCTACTTTTTGCTTTCTTTTGGATTAAGTGCCTTTTATGTTCCATTTTAACTCCTTTGTTAGCTTATTAGCTATAACTTTTTTTTTTTGAGATGGAGTCTCACTCTGTCGTCCAGGCTGGAGTGCAGTGGCATAATCTTGGCTCACTGGGTTCTGGCGATTCTCCTGCCTTAGCCTCCTGAGTAGCTGGGACTACAAGCATGTGCCACCATGCCTGGCTAGTTTTTATGTTTTCAGTAGAGATGGGGTTTCACCATGTTGACCAGGCTGGTCTCGAACTCCTGACCTTAAGTGATCCACTGGCCTCAGCTTCCCAAAGTGCTGGGATTACAGGAACGAGCCACCATGCCTGGTCAGCTATAGTTTTTTGTTTTGTATGTTTAGTGGTTGCTTTAGGGTTTAGAGTAAACATCTTTACTTCTCATAGCCTACCTTCAAGCAGTATTAGGCACTTCATGGATAGCATGAGGAACTTAGCAGTAGCCTCCTTCCATTTCCTCCCTCCTGGCCATTATGCAGTTATCATGCATTTTATTTATTTATTTATTTATTTATTTATTTATTTATTTATGTTTGAGACAGAGTTTTGCTCCTGTCACCCAGGCTGTAGTGCAGTGGCGCCATCTCAGCTCACTGCAGCCTCCACCTCCTGCGTTCAAGCGATTCTCCTGCCCCAGCCTCCTGAGTAGCTGGGACTACAGGTGCACACCACTACGCCCGGCTAATTTTTGTATTTTTAGTAGAGATGGGGTTTCACCACGTTGATCAGGCTGGTCTGGAACTCCTGACTTCAGATGATACACCTGCCTCAGCCTCCCAAAGTGCTGGGATTACAGGCATGAGCCACTGCACCCAGCCTGTTGTCATGCATTTTAATTCTACATTTATTAGAAACCCCACAGTACCTCATCATTTTTTATTAAGTAGTCAATTCTTTCTCTCTTTTTTTGAAAGAAGAAAGAAGTTGAATTCTCTAACATGTCATAAGCATGCAGGCAGGTTATCAGAGTCTGTGCTCTTTCTGTCTTGTTGGCCTTGCCATCCTGAAGGTTTTGCCTCTATCCTCCTATTCCAAAATGAGTTATCACTGTGTCTCCCTTCCAGCCAGCTGGGGGGCAGGGGGAAGAGGTGAAGGGCACAACTCAGAGGTTGCACATGGTGCTTCCTCTCTCATTTCTTTGGCCAGAATGTTCTTGGGCAGCCATGCTTAGTGGGGGATGAAGCTCTGGGAGAGGGTGTCCTTCTTTTGGATTGCCAGGCTCCCACTAAAAATCAGGGGTTCTGTTACCTCAGAATTAGAAAACTGCAGGCATGGGCCATATCTGGCCTGCCGCCTATTTTTGTACAACCTGTAAGCTAAAAATGATTTTTCCATTTTTAAATAGTTGAAAAAATCAAAAGAGAAAGAATATTTTGTGATGCATTAAAATTATATGAAATTGTAATCTCAGTAGTTATAAATAAAGTTTTACCGAACATAGCCGGACTCATTTGCTTACATATTTTATACAGCTGCCTTTGCGCTGTTGCAGCTGAGTTGAGTGGTCGCGCCCCACGCCACCTGTCCCACAAAGCCCACAGTATTTACCAGCTGGCGCTTTGCAGAAGGAGTTTGCTGACCCTGATCTGGAGCAAGGACTGAATGATATTCCAGGATAACTAACAGACCCTGCCACACTCCCCAGCACAGAGACGACAGATTTTGTGTGTCCCTTTAAATTTTAATTCTATTTTAAAGAGATTTTTAAGATAAGAATATATATATATATATATATATATATTTTTTTTTTTTTTTTTTTTTTTTTTTTTTTGAGACGGAGTCTCACGCTGTTGCCCAGGCTGGAGTGCAGTGGCGCTATCTCGGCTCACTGCAAGCTCCGCCTCCCGGGTTCCCGCCATTCTCCTGCCTCAGCCTCCTGAGTAGCTGGGACTACAGGCGCCCGCCACCACGCCCGGCTAATTTTTTGTATTTTTAGTAGAGACGGGGTTTCACTGTGGTCTCGATCTCCTGACCTTGTGATCCGCCCGCCTCGGCCTCCCAAAGTGCTGGGATTACAGACTTGAGCCACCGCGCCCGGCAAGAATATATATTTTTATATTTACCTTCATATTTATCATTTTTGGTGGTCTTTATTCTTTTTTTTTTTTTTTTTCAGAGACAGGATGTTGCACTGTTGCCCAAGCTGGAGTGCAGTGGTGTGATCATGGCTCACTGCATCCTCAAACACCTCAGCCTCCCGAGTTGTAGGGACTAGGCACACACCACCATGCCTGGCTAATTTTCAAAATTTATTTAGAGACAGGTTTTCATCATGTTGGTCAAGCTGGTCTCAAACTCCTGACCTCAGGTAATCGGCCTGCCTCAGCCTTCCAAACTGCTGGGATTACAGGCGTGAGCCACTGCGCATTGAGGCCTTTCTTTGGCTTACTTTGCTTGGATGGAGCACATCCATGCCCTAAGGGCAGGGTATGTGGGTGCTGTTTCTCAGCTCTTGAGACCTGTTACTCTCATTGGAATGGCAGGGGTGGCCTTCTGGATTGCAGATCACTTTCCTCATTACTTATGACACTGCACATGTTTTCATGTTCCTGTTGGCAATTTGTCTGTTCTTTGTGAAATTCCTGTTTACATGTTTTAAAACTTAGGTTTTCTTATAATAAATTTTGAGAGTTATTGTTCTTTATTTTATTTTTTATTGAGACAGAGTTTCCCTATGCTGGCCAGGCTGGTCTCAAACTCCTGGCCTCAAGTAGTCCTCCTGCCTCGGCCTCCCAAAGTGCTGGAATTATAGGTGCAAGCCACTGTGCCTGGCTGAGTTTTTAAAATATATTCTGGAGATGTCGTTTGTATTATAAATAAATTTCCTGCTAGTCTGTGGCTTTTCATTTTCTTAATGGTATTTTTCAGAGGAGAAGTTTTTGATTTTTTTTTTTTTTTTTTTTTTTGAGACGGAGTCTTGCTCTGTCACCCAGGCTGGAGTGCAGTGGCCGGATCTAAGCTCACTGCAAGCTCCGCCTCCCAGGTTTACGCCGTTCTCCTGCCTCAGCCTCCCGAGTAGCTGGGACTACAGGCGCCCGCCACCTCGCCCGGCTAGTTTTTTTGTATTTTTTAGTAGAGACGGGGTTTCACCGTGTTAGCCGGGATCGTCTCTCGATCTCCTGGCCTCGTGATCCGCCCATCTCGGCCTCCCAAAGTGCTGGGATTACAGGCTTGAGCCACCGCGCCCGGCCAAGTTTTTGATTTTTGATGAAGTCTAGCTAATCACTTCTTTTTGTTTTAGGATTTTATGTCCTATTTAAGAAAACTTTGCTTTCTCTATGTTTTCTACTTTTGGCTTTTACATTTAATTCTAGGATCCATTTCAGGTTAGCGATGTGAGGTAAGGGTCGGGATTTGGTTTTGTTTTTTCCATGTGGGCATCCAGTTTTTCCAGTATATATTATTTTGTATTTGTGGAGCTACATCTTCAAGGTAGATTCCTGGCAGAGGGGTTTCTGGCCAAAGAATGGTTTTATCTCTGTTGCCAGATCCTGTGGGTACTGTATCATCTGGGAGTCTCATGGGAATCTAGGAGACTGCCTGTTTGCCCACGCCTCACCAGCAGAGAGTTTCAAGTTTTTGGATCTTTTTCAGTTTGCAGTGAGAAATAGTATCTTAGATGAGTTTCCATTTGCATTTCCCTTATTATGAGAGCCACTTATGATTCTTTGACAAGTCACATACATTTATTGTGATTTTTTTTTTTTTTTTCAGACAGAGTTTTGCTTTCTTTGCCCAGGCTAGAGTGCTGTGGCCTGATCTTGGCATACAGCAACCTCCGCCTCCCGGATCCAAGTGATTCTTCTGCCTCAGCCTCCCAAGTAGCTGGGATTACAGGCGTGTGCCACCATGCCTGGATAATTTTGTATTTTTAGTAGAGACGGGGTTTCTGCATGTTGCCAGTCAGGCTGGTCTCGAACTCCCGACCTCAGGTGATCCACCTGCCTCAGCCTCCCAAAGTGCTGAGATTACAGGCGTGAGCCACTGTGCCCAGCCTTATTGTGATTTAATGTATATTTGGACGTCTTTTCATTGTCTCATTTTGTGGGGTATTTTTGGGTTTTTTTTGTTTTTTTTTTTTGTTTTTTTTTGTTTTTTGTTTTTGTTTTTTTAGACAGAGTCTCACTCTGTCACCCAGGCTGGAATGCAATGGCTCACTGCGGGCAGTGAGATCATGGCTGACTGCAGCCTCTGCCTCCCAGCTTCAAGCGATTCTCCCACCTCAATCTCCCAAGTAGCTGGGATTAAAGGCACGCACACCTTGCCTAGCTAATTTTTGTATTTTTAGTAGAGACAGGGTTTCACCATGTTGGCCAGGCTAGTCTTGAACTCCTGACCTCAAGTGATCTACCTGCCTTGGGCTCCCAAAGTGTAGGAATTACAAGCGTGAGCCACCACACCTGGCCTCATTTTGTGTTTTCTGTTGACCATAATTTTTCTTTCTATTTTCTTTGTTATTTTCTGCCTCCTCTTGAATTGACCATTTTCCCCCCTCTTCCTTTTTACTCTTAGAGATATTGCATTTCATTTCTCTTAGTCTTAAATTTTATATGTACTTATACTTTCTAATGGAGTTTCAAGGTAATCATTGTCTGTCCTCACATCAATAACGTCACCTTTTCTTTTCTAAACTCCTCTTTTCATTTCTGTTCTAATTTCTAGAATTTTAATTTAACTTGTTCTTTTGTAAATACATTTTGCAGTCAGTTTTTCTTTAAGTTCTTTGGAGTGGAATTGCTTGGGTTCGAATCCCAGATCTGTTATTTACTACTGAATAAACATGGGCACGTTATTTCACGTTTCTGTGCTTGCTTTTCCTAATCTGAAAAGGGGGAAATAATTGTGCCCATCGAGAAATCACATGGAATTCAATAAAGTACATGGTACCTATCACATAGAATTGAATCAATTCATATAAAGCATTTAGAATAGTTCTCGATATAAATACTAAGTAGATGTTGATTATATAATTAATATTATTGTACTACTGGTTTATTTTTCTCCTTCCCCAAGTATATACTTTGTAGTTCTTCTAGTAGGGGAGTGTCTTTGTTCACGTTGCTGTAAAGGAATACCTGAGACTGAATAATTTAGCAAGAAAAGAGGTTTATTTGGCTCACAGTTGTGCAAGCTGTGTAAGAAGCATAGAGCTGGCATCTGCTTATGGTGAGGCCTCAGGAAGCTTCCAATCATGGCAGAAGGGGAACAGGAGCTGCATGTCACCTGCAAGAGAGGAAGAGAGAAAGGGGAAGGAGTGCTAGGCTATTTATTTATTTATTTATTTATATTTTTTGAGATGGAGTCTCACTCTGTCACCCAGGTTGGAGTGCAGTGGTGCAGTCTGAGTTCACTGCAGCCTCTGCTTCCCAGGTTCAAGTGATTCTCCTGCCTCAGTCTCCCAAGTTGCTGGGACTACAGGTGTGCGTCACCACGCCTGGATAACTTTCATATTTTTAGCAGAGACAGCGTTTCACCATGTTCAACAGGCTAGTCTTGAACTCCTGAGCTCAAGTGATCACGTACTTCGGCCTCCCAAAGTGCTGGGATTATAGGCATGCCACTGCACTTGGCCTCTTTGGTTTCATGAATACTTCTTTTATTTCTTGGATATTTTAATTAAGTTGATTTGAAAAGTCCTTTTCAGACAGATGTTTTATCTTCATATCGTCAGATGTGAATATTTCTTTCCCAATCTCCTTTTTTTTTTTTAAACTCTTTATGATAGCGTTGAACTACTTTGTGGACTTAGTGATTTTTGTTTGAGAGCTTGTCTTGTATGAACGTTTCTCTCTTGGTGAATTTTAGCTACCGCCTCCATTCCTGGTTCCAGAGTTTATCTTTTTGGCTAAAAGGTTGTACCCTGATAATGTAATTCCAAACCGGAAGACCACATGACATGCAGACTTGGGTTCCAAATTACTTTAAAGAAGGGTGAGGGCAGTTTATAATATCATTTCACATTTCTAGTGCTGCTGCTTATTTCAGTGACTAATAGGTGAAAGGTGTCTCTTGTCATTTCAATTTGTGTTTCTTTTATTAATAGTAGGACACTTTTCTAGAATGCCTCTGTATTTCCCTAATACATGATTGCTGGGTAAAACAACAGCCATTTTATAATGCTCATGGGTTCTGTGGTCAGGAATTCAGAACGGGCATGGCAGGAGGTTTTGCCTTTGTTCCACACTGTCCAGGGCCTCAGACAGGGAGACGTGAGGGCTGGCGGTAACTAAGCAGGGGCAGTGATCCGAGGACTCAGGCACGTTCTGGCAGTTGATGCTGGCTTTTGGCTGGGTCCTCAGCTGGGGCTGTCATCCGAAATACGCCGGCAGCCTTTCTGTGTGGCTGCTTTCCCAGAGCGTCATGGCTGGGCCTCAAAGGTGAGTGTCCAAGACAGCAGATCCCAAGTATGCGGCCTTTTGGTAACGTCGCTTTAGAAGTCACACAGCACCACTTCCATGTTGGTTATGAGCTCACCAAGGTTCACAGGAAAGGAACACAGAGCCCAGCTCTTGGCAGGAGGCAGAGTCACGTTGTGAGAAGAGCCTGTGTGTTGGGAGATGTTGCCATGGTCTTCTGAGGGAAATGTCATCTGAAAAATTGGGAAAATACTGTTGTGTTCCATTATTAGTCAGCTGGTATGGGAATTTTTAGAACATTTTAATTGTTTTTACATAAAGGTTGAGACAAGATTTTAAAATTTAATCCCCTCAAGTAAGGTTTACTACAAATTCATATTCCATAAAAATTTCACATATTAAGATTTTATAATGGTATTTGCTTTTATTATATTCCTTTTTATCCTGTCTTCTATTAATATCACTTTTTGGTGTAGCTTTCTTATTACCATTTTTATTTTGCAGACAAAGCTGTAAAATGTAATATGGATTCATTGAGAGATTCACCTAAAAACAAATCTGAAAAGAAACACCATTGCATCTCTTTAAAAGATACAAATAAGGTTGTATTTTAAAAATGTTCTTTCAATACAGAGTTCATATAGCATTAATTTTCAAATTTTCTCTTTCGAAATCTATCTGAAACCAAAAATATATTTTCTATTAAAAAATCGTTGGCCATGATAGTTTCCTATAGTTTGCTTATTTTGAAAGGAGAAAGTAGCTCCAACTTCTTCATGTCAAGCTCTTGTTCTCAGCCTAGTTTCTTTTCTACAAAATTGGATACTCATCCTCCTTTTAACGAAGGTGTGAAAATCTGGGATTCCAGGGCACTGTCATAGTGAAGTGCAAGTCTAATCTGCTCTCCGTCCCTTTGACAAGACAGGTGAAAGTGATTGCAGGGCATTTTAAATACTGATGATCTGGAATGCCCTGCCATTTGGATGTTTAATGTAGTATAGCAATGGCATAATCACCCAACTTTCCAGTTTTTTGTCTCTCCATGTCTGTGTGTGCATGAAAGCTGTCTGGGATGATTGTTCATGAGAATAACTCCCATGGAATTTTGGTTCTAAAAGAATGTATATTATGTTGCTAGCATATACATTCTTTCTGAAAGAAGTTTTTCTTTTACAGTGTGTTGAATCTTCAGCATACTGGCCAACAAAAAGAGGCATAACCATATATGCTGATCCAGATGTACCAGAAGGAAGGTATGATTTGAAAATTCAAACTGGGTGTGGTGGTGCTTGCCTATAGTCCCAGCTGTTGAGGAGGCTGAGCTGGGGGAATCGCTTAAGCCCAGGAGGTTCAGGCTTCAGTGAGCTGTGATTGTACTACTGCACTCCAGCCTGGGTGACAGTGAAACTGTATCTCTAAAATAATAATAATCGGTGTAATTGACAAGAGACTTAGGGTGATATTGTCTTATACAGTGTTCTACAAAATGGATGATGGGAAAATAGTTCATTTTCAAAGAGTGGCCCAGGAAATTTTGGTTAAACATATTAATTTAAAGGAAAAATGTGACACCTGGTTGACAGCAAAGTTGACTGAAAACTGGTAGTGAGCCGGGCGCGGTGGCTCAAGCCTGTAATCCCAGCACTTTGGGAGGCTGAGACGGGCGGATCACAAGGTCAGGAGATCGAGACCATCCTGGCTAACACGGTGAAACCCCGTCTCTACTAAAAAAAAATACAAAAAACTAGCCGGGCGAGGTGGCGGGCGCCTGTGATCCCAGCTACTCCGGAGGCTGAGGCAGGAGAATGGCGTAAACCCGGGAGGCGGAGCTTGCAGTGAGCTGAGATCCGGCCACTGCACTCCAGCCTGGGCGACAGAGCCAGACTCAGTCTCAAAAAAAAAAAAAAAAAAAAAAAAAAAACTGGTAGTGGCCCTAGAGTCTGTCTCTTCTTTGCCTTGTTGGACAGAGTTGTCTCGGTAAGGCAGGTCTGAAGATTGGCACTGAGTGGTCCTGATGGGAGGGATGGCCTCACGTGGCCAGATGGCAGCACAGGGTGGGTGGTTACCCGGGGCGGAAAGAGAAAGACGGTTTCATGAGTATCAGAGGCTGGGTCTTTAGTTTGTCCTCTTCAAGATACATGTCAGTGACATTAATGAAATTGCAGAAAGGATATAATATTGTACCACCTCATGAATGGTCTAAGAACTCAAAATAGTAGACTTTCACACTTCCCCTCATGGACTTTCTGCTGTGGTTGTCATATGTTATACTTTTACATATATCATAAATGCTAGACTCTATCTCACTTTTATTTAAATAGTCAATTATATTCTAGAGAGAGTTAACTAACAAAAATATGTTCTCTCTTTACCTACGTGGTTGCATTGGTATTTTTTACTGTGGTGTAGATCCATATTTCCATCTGGTATTATTTTCCTTCTACCTAAAGGGCTTCCTTTAATATTTCTTGCATTGCGGGTCTGCTGTTGATGAACTCTTTCAGCTTTTTTTTTTAAGTATTCATTTTAGGTTCATTTTGAAAAGGATACCTTTGCTAGGTGTAGAATTCTAGGTCGACAGCACTTTATGTAAAGATGTTGCCCCACTGTCTTCTCTCTTGCGTTGTTCCCAGCACCGCCTCTGCTGTCACTGGTACCTTTGTTCCTCTGCCGTTTCCTCTGACTGCTTTTCAGATTTTCTCTTGATTACTGGTTTTAGCAATTTACTTATGATACGCCGGCCAGGCATGGTGGCTCACGCCTGTATTCCTAGCACTTTGGGAGGCCAAGGTGGGCAGATCACCAGAGGTCAGGAGTTCAAGACCAGCCTGACCAACATGGTGAAACCCCGTCTCTACTAAAAATACAAACAAGTTAGCTGGGGTTGGTGGTGGGTGCCTGTAATCCCAGCTACTCAGGAGGCAGAGGCGTGATGATTGGTTGAACCCAGGAGGTGGGGTTTGTAGTGTGCTGAGATCACACCACTGCACTCCAGCCTGAATGACAGAGCAAGACTCGTCTCAAAAAAAAAAAAAAAAAAAAAAAAAAATTGTGATATACCTTGCCGTCGTTGCTACCATATTTCTTATGTTTGGGGTTTGTTAATGTTCTTCTTTTGTACCTTTCTTACATCAAATAGTCATTATGTCTACAAATACTTTTTCTGTACCCTTCTCTTTTTCCTCTCGTTTTAGAGACTGATGAAATAAATGTCAGATACTTTGATATTGTCCAGAAAGTCCCTGAGGCTCTGTTCATTTTTTCAGCCTTTCAATCTTGCTACTCTGCAGATTAATGATTCTCCTGATCTGTCTGTACGTTCATTCTCTTCTGCCATCCACATTCTGCTCTTGAGCCCATCCTATGAGTATTCTGTTTATTATATCTATATTTTTTTGAGACAGGGTCTTGCTCTGTCACCTAGGCTTTCAAGTGCAGTGGAGCAATCATAGCTCACTATAGCCTTAAACTCCTGGGTTTAAGCGATCCTCCTGCCCCAGCCTCCCAAGTAGCTGGGACTACAGGCATACATAACCACAGCTGGCTAACATTTTAATTTTTTGTAGAGGTGGCGGTCTCGCTATGCTGCCCTGGCTGGTCTCCAACTCCTGAGACCAAGTGATGCTCCTGCCTTGGCCTACCAAAATATTAGGATTACAGGTTTGAGCCACTGTACCTGGCCTATATTTCTTATTTCTAAAATGTTCCTTTTTTTTTTCAAAAGTTTATATTTCTTTGCTGAGAACTTGTATGTTTCCACTCGGAAGTGCTGACCTTTTCTTCTTGTGGAGTGAGTGTCTGATGATTGCCACCCCGAGCCACCGTGGGTTGGCGCCTGCTGAATGTCGTTTCCCTTGGCAGTCGATCCGTTTTCCTGGGCCCGTGTGTGCTGAGTAACTTTGGACTTATTCTGGATATTTTGAGTGTTATGTTGCGAGACTCTGGTTTCTGTTCACATTCTCTAGAGAGCGTTGGTTGGTGTCATTTGTCTTCACAGGAGGTCGGTACTTCCATGAGGTCAGGCCCTCATGTTCTGCCTTGTTATCTGTGGATGGTGGTGGCCATGTGATCTCAGGCTCTGGGCCCTCGATGCTGCTTGGGGACTGTTCTGCATCTGCATAGCTTGGGGCGAGTCAGGGGCTTGTGTTGGGTCATGAACCAGCTCTCTTTCTTTTCAGAATTTCCCTCACAGTTAACCAGTTTCTAGGGACTCCTTCCCCGTGTTCCTCTAACCAGATAGTTTCTCTTGGAGACATTGGTGTGCAGTAATGTGGGATTGGGATACCTTGAGAATAAAACAAATAAGGGAGAAAAAAGATGGAAATTTTCCTCACACAGTCTTTGGACCACAGCTCCCATCTCCCAGTTCTTCTGGCTTCAGGTGCGGGTTTTCTCTCAGGGCTCAAGGTCACCACACTGCTGTTGCTGTTGCTGAGTGCAGCTCCAAGATCAGAGCTGGCCTTGGGACCCGGCGAGGAAAGAAAAGAAAAACAATGGGGATTCCCCACACTTTCTGGTTTAAAGGGCGCCTCTTCCCACTTCCCTGGCTTGAAAGAGGCGGGTCTCTCCTGGAGGTTCTTGTGTCTGCATCTGCCACAGAGTCATCCTGAGGTCAACACAGAGAGACACAGAGAGAAGAAAAACGAAGAAAGTCCTGGTGACTGTGTTTTTCAGGTGTTTGACTTCTCTCCCCTGCTGTTGGGGCCTCATCGAGAATCTCTGGTTGTGATCAGCAGGAGAGAGAGGTTGTGGCAGGCCTACTCCATCTTGTCCAGCACCAGCACCAGAAGTGTCAGAAGTGACTTTTATACTTAAAGAACTAAGCTCTGGTTCTCACAGAAATGTGCTTATGTAGATAAACCAATTCCTAAGTGGTGCTTCTTAAATTTGTAATCCAGAAAATAAAGATATTTTCAGGATTGGGGTAAAGGAGTTCACAATTTTTCTTTTTTCTTTTTTTTTTTTTTTTGAGACAGAGTCTCACTCCGTCACCCAGGCTGGAGTGCAGTGGAGTGATCTTGGCTCACTGCAACCTCCGCCTTCTGGGTTCACACCATTCTCCTGTCTCAGCCTCCCGAGTAGCTGGGACTACAGGTGCCCGCCACCATACCGGCTAATTTTTTGTATTTTTAGTAGAGAAGGGGTTTCACCATGTTAGCCAGGATGGTCTCGATCTTCTGACCTCAAAATCCTCCTGCCTCGGCCTCCCAAAGTGCTGGGATTACAGGCGTGAGCCACTGCGCCTGGCCAATTTTTCATTTTTTTAGGAGACAGGGTCTTGCTCTTGTTGCGCAGGCTGGAGTGCAGTGGTACAATCACAGCGCACTGCAGCATTCAACTCTTAAACTTAAGCAATCCTCCCACCTTGGCCTCTCGAGTTGCTGGTGCCATAGGCGCATACCACCATTCCCAGCGTTTTTTATTTTTTCATTTTTGTAGAAATGGGGACTCACTATGTTGCCCAGGCTGCTGTTCACAAATTTTAATGAATTTTTTTTTTTCATTTCTAGTGCTTTAAGTCAGAAGCCAAATGAGAAACCTCTTAGATTGGCTGAGAAGAAAGAATATGATGAGAAGAATAGCTGTGTGAAGTAAGAATTTTTTCCTTGGCCTGAATTGTGTATTGAAATAATTATAATAAAATTATAAACGAGAAATCTACACATTTTATTACTAATTTCAAACCTGCATTCCCATCAAAAAATAAATGTACAGTACATCTCCTGTAGGGTCTGAAGTTAGTTTTTTTCTTTTCCATCCACTTGGGCACATTTTTCTGTTTAAAGCTTTGTTCCAGTGTAAGTAGTCATTTTCTACCTCGCCTTCTGGATTCTCTTGGTAAAGTGAACAGAGTCGCAAATGGAATTAGATACAGTTGATCTTTTGGGTCTGTTGATATTCTGTGGGTTGGTCTTTGCTTTCTTCCCAGTTCTCTGAGGCAACACTACCAGAGAAACTGAGCAGTTTGCCTTGATTTTATACTTGTGTAATCTACAAAATATTTACATACCAATTTTTGTTTTGAGACAAGGTCTTCCTCTGTTATTCAGGCTGGAGTGCAGTGGTGCAGTCACAGCTCACTGCAGCTTCGACCTCCTGGGCTCAAGTGATCCTCCAACCTCAGCCTCCCAAGTAGCTGCGACCACAGGCATGCACTACCGTACCTGGCATATATATATTTTTGGTAGGACAGGGTTCTCGCTATGTTACCCAGGCTGGTCTCAAACTCCTGGTCTCAAATAATTCTCCCGCCTCCGCCTTTCAAAGTGCTGGGATTGCAGGCTTGACCACAGCTCCCAGCCTCATGCCATTTTTATACTTTTTACCATATTGGCCTAATTTTACATTCCAAGTAACTGTAGCTGCCCTGGAACTCCCAGAGTAACAGAGCGTGAGACAGGTCAGAGGTGGGGAGGTCCTGCTGTTTCCGCTGGTTGGCCTGGGGGTTGGAGCCAGGGTGTGGACTCTGCTGCCATGTGGGCTTCCCAGCTTCCCAGAGGCCATGCTGATGGCCTGCCAGGGCTTCTTACCCTGCAGGACACCACCCAGTATTTCAAGGGTGAGGCTTTGAAAGCTTCCATGAGCCCACAGAGTTGGGGATGGCTGTTGATGGACCTGACTGACACCCCCCTCCCAGGGCAACCTCAGCCCTAATACCCAAAGGTTTTGCTGTCACAGTGGTTATTTTCCTTGGAACAGAAGACCTTGCATTATCCATGCAGCTTATTTCTTTCTTTTATTATTTTAAATTATAACCAGGCAAATTAACCCTGGAATATTCTTTTTTTCATTATTTATTTATTTATTTTATTTTTTTAATTGGAGACGGAATCTTGCTCTGTCACCTAGGTGAGAGTGCAATGATGCAATCTTGGCTCACTGCAACCTCCACCTCCTGGGTTCAAGTGATTTTGTTGCCTCAGCCTCCTAAGTAGCTGGAATTACAGGCATCTGCCACCATGTCCAGCTAATTTTTTTATTTTTAGTAGAGATGGGGTTTTGCCATGTTGGCCAGGCTGGTCTCGAACTCATGACCTCAGGTGATCTGCCTGCCTTGGCCTCTCAAAGTGCTAGGATTACAGGCATGAACCCCTGCGCCTAGATGACCCTGAAATATTCTGTTCCCTTTTATTTTCATATTAAAAAGTTCTCTCTTGTCTCCTGTTCTGCTAAAATGCCCTTTACTTATAACCCACTGATTAAACATCAGTTATCCTGTCAGTCTCCTGTGGATTTCAGGGAATTTTGAGGTAGTTCAAGATTAAACAGCAAAGAAGGCTTTGAGTTCCTTAGGGACATGGGGATGACCTGGTGATCCTGGGACCCGCCCCCTTGACTGAGCAGAGGTCCTGCATTGGCTGCACTGCGTCCAAAGCCCGGGGAACCCCGTGCTGTCATTTCTGGCTAGATAGCGAAGGCAGCCTGGAGGAAAGGGACCCTTTCCTTAAGGATGGCCAGTCAGGGACCCGCATTGCCGCATCCCCAAACCATGATAACAACTGTCATGATGTGGACAGAGGGGCACAGGGACCTTGGCTCATTGCCAGAGGCCAGGTGTCCCACTAGCCTCCACTGTGTGACACCTGTGGTTTTCTTTTCCTGTCTTTTTGTCTCGCTGATGGAATTGCTCAAGCCTGTAAGTACCAGCAAGCAGTTGCGTTTCTTTCTCCTTGGGCCTGTTCCTTCATATAACTCATTTGGAAACCCCCCAGTTACAGTACATTCTGGAAGAGGTCACCCCAGAGTCAGTCTGCCCCATTCCAGGATCACATACCACCATACCCTTGGGAATCCTGGATACTTGGGTAGCAGAGGGAGTGGTGGGGCCCACACCCAGGTTTAAGGGCTCCCCTAGCGAAATTCTCTCTTAATCTTTAGGTGTCCAAGAGAAACTGCTGTGTTCTGCTAAGGGCTTCTTGGGGTGGCGAGGCAGCGTGGATTGGGCTCATACCGTGTTTCTAAGCTGGTGCCAGCTTCTGCCCAGCCCGTGGAAATATGCTGGGTGGTGGGTGAGTCTCAACTCTGTGTGGTGACTCTCGCAGAATTATTTTCAGGAAGATTTTGGACTTTGACAGTGCAGCCATATGTGCTGCGGGGAGTACTTTCATGACTGGTTAAGACGTCCTGGGCATAGGAGGGTGAAGTGGTGCCTGCTTGCCACTCACATCAAATCTGATATTTAGTGTACCCTGGAGCGCTCTCTGCAGTTCTTTGTCTTTCCATCTTCTATGTCCCTCAAGCCTACTGTGATATTCATTCTTTGTTCTTCTGTTGTCTTCCTTTGAACATTCTAACATCAGCCTACTTTGTACTGCCCACTGATTGAAGAAGGAAAATTCTCCGAATAACACCCATTCTTTTTTTCTTTCTTTCTTTCTTCCTTTTTTTTTTTTTTTTGAGATAAAGTCTCGCTCTGTAGCCCAGGCTGGAGTGCAGTGGTATAATCTCAGCTCACTGCAACCTCCGCCTCTCGGATTCAAGTGATTCTCCTGCCTCAGCCTCCCGAGCAACTGGGTTTACAGGCGCACGCCACCATGCCCAGCTAACTTTTTTGTATTTTTAGTAGAGATAGGGTTTCGCCGTGATAGCCAGGCTGGTCTCGAACTCCTGACCTCAGGTGATCTGCCTGCCATTAGCTTCCCAAAGTGCTGGGATTACAGGTGTGAGCCACTGCGCCTGACCCAAATATGCACATTCTTTGTGATACCGTTTCAGTGTCAGTCTGAACAGCAGTGCATGTCGAAGCCTGGACTGAAATGCCCTTCATACAGGCTGCTGAGTCCAGGGTCGGACACTGGCCTGCCAGACCCAAGCCCTCTGCCAAAGAACACAGTGAGCGTTGAGGACGCGGCTCTGTTGTACAACCCTTCCTTCTCCCTCTTGAAATCACACCCACACTTCTGTTCTTCCCATGACCCCACTCTCCCTGCATCATGGTTCCAGTGAGATGAGTATCTATTGTCCCTGGGCTGTGAGCAGGTGAGTGCTGTGGAGCTCTGCAGTCACAGAGCACGGCTGCTTTTCTCTTCTCACATAGCCTTTTGGTTTACCTGAAGTTAATAATTATCTGTTTTTTTCTTTCCTTGGGTTTGTTTTTTTTTTAAATGGGGTCTCACAGTGTTGCCTATGCTGGTCTCAAACTTCTGGCATCAAGCCAGACCTCCTGCTTTAACCTCCCGAGTAGCTGGGACTACTGTGTGCCACTATGCCTGGCTCACTTTCCTAAGTTTTTCATCTATCTTAAAGATTCATCTCCAGAATTCTTGTCTGTTGTCTAAACTCAGGTTCTCACTTGTGTCTCTTTGGAGATCTCTCCAGATGCTTTCTGCCTGCTTTGGTCTGTGCCTGATGCGTCCCGCATTCATTGTCACCAACATCCTGAGATTCTCTGCATCTTTCTTGAATTGAATCTCCTCTTTTCCAGATCATCCATCTTATTCTTACTTGGTTTACTCCCTTGTTTTGGTGGAGAGCATCCTTTAGTAGCTCTCTAGGAAGGAAGGCACAAAACATAAATTTTTTAGAGACTTTGCATAAATGCTTTTAGACTATCTTCACACTTGATCAATAGTTTGTCTATAAATTTTGAAGACATTTCTACTTCTGGTTTCTAGTGTGGAGACGTCCACTCTATTCTGATTTCTTATTCTTTATATATGACTCCTTTCCTTTTCTCTCTTTGTCTCTCTGGAAGCTTATAGGATCTTCCTTTGTTGCCAGTGTTTGGAAGTTTCCTGATGTTGTGCCTTGGCATGGTTCTATTATTATGCTTGTCATTCAGTGGACCCTTCCAATGTGTAGCTTCGTGTCCCTTACCCCTGGGAAATTCTCTTGACTTTTTCGTTGTTCTCTTGTGCTCCATGTTCTCTGTCTTCTTTTAAGAACCTCTGTGACTCATATGTTGAACCTCCTGAATTGGTTGCGTAATTTTATAAAATATATTTTTCTTCTTTCTTTTTTTTTTTTTTTATTATACTTTAAGTTCTGGGTTACATGTGCAGAACGTGCAGTTTTGTTACATAGGTGTACATGTGCCATGGTGGTTTGCTGCACCCATCAACCTGTCACCTACATTAGGTATTTCTCCTAAGGTTATACCTCCCCTAGCCCCTGACCCCCCACAGGTCCTGGTGTGTGATGTTCCCCTCCCTGTGTCCATGTGTTCTCATTGTTCATCTCCCACTTATGAGTGATAACATGGAGTGTTTGGTTTTCTGATTTTGTGATAGTTTGCTGAGAATGATGGTTCCCAGCTTCATCCCTGTCCCTGCAAAGGACATGAACTCATCCTTTTTTATGACTGCATAGTATTCCATGGTGTATATGTGCCACATTTTCGTAATCCAGTCTGTCATTGATGGGGATTTGGGTTGGTTCCAAGTCTTTGCTATTGTGAATAGTGCACAATAAACATACATGTGCATGTGTCTTTATTGTAGAATGATTTATAATCCTTTGGGTATATGCCCAGTAATGAGATTGCTGGGTCAAATGATATTTCTGGTTCTAGATCCTTGAGGAATCACCACCCTGTCTTCCATGATGGTTGAACTAGTTTACAGTCCCACCAACAGTGTAAAAGTGTTCCTATTTTTCCACAACCTCTCCAGCATCTGTTGTTTCCTGACTTTTTAATGATCGCCATTCTAACTGGCATGAGATGGTGTCTCATTGTGGTTTCGATTTTCATTTCTCTAATGACCAGTGATGATGAGCATTTTTTCATATGTCTGTTGGCTGTATAAATGTCTTCTTCTGAGAAGTGTCTGTTCATGTCCTTGCCCACCTTTTAATGGGGTTGTTAGCTTTTGTCCCGTAAATTTGTTTAAGTTCTTTGTAGGTTCTGGATGTTAGCCTTTGTCAGATGAATAGATTGCAAAAATTTTCCCCCATTCTGTAGGTTGCCTGTTCACTCTGATGATAGTTTCTTTTGCTGTGCAGAAGCTCTTTAGTTTAATTAGATCCCGTTTGTCAATTTTGACTTCTGTTGCCATTGCTTTTGGTGTTTTAGACATCAAGTCTTTGCCCATGCCTGTGTCCTGAATGGTATTGCCCAGGTTTTCTTCTATGATTTTTATGGTCCTAGGTCTTATGTTTAAGTCTTTGATCCATCTTGAGTTTATTTTTGTATAAGGTGTAAGGAAGGGGTCCAATTTCAGTTTTCTGCGTATGGCTGGTCAGTTTTCCCAACACCATTTATTAAATAGGGAATCTTTTCCCCATTGCTTGTGTGTGTCAGGTTTGTCAAAGATCAGATGGCGGTGGATGTGTGGTGTTATTTCTGAGGCCCGTGTTCTGTTGCATTGGTCTATGTATCTATTTTGGTACTAGTACCATGCTGTTTTGGTTACTGTAGCCTTGTAGTAAAGTTTGAAGTCAGGTAGTGTGATGCCTCCAGCTTTGTTCTTCTTCCCTGGGATTGTCTTGGCTATGTGGGCTCAGTTTTGGTTCCATATGAAGTTTAGTTTTTTCCAATTCTGTGAAGAAAATCAGTGGTAGCTTGATGGGGATAGCATTGAATCTATAAATAACTTTGGGCAGTAAGACCATTTTCACGATATTGATTCTTCCTATCCATGAGCATGGAATGTTTTTCCATTTGTTTGTGTCCTCTCTTATTTTCTTGAGCAGTGGTTTGTAGTTCTCTTTGAAGAGGTCCTTCACATCCCTTGTAAGTTGGATTCCTGGGTATTTTATTCTCTTAGTAGGAATTGTGAATGGGAGTTCACTCATGATTGAGCTCTCTGTTTGTCTGTTATTGGTGTATAGGAATGCTTGTGATTTTTGCACATTCATTTTGTATCCTAAGACTGCTGAAGTTGCTCATCAGCTTAAGGAGATTTTGGGCTGAGATGATGGGGTTTTCTAAATATATAATCATGTCATCTGCAAACAGAGACAATTTGACTTCCTGTCTTCCTATTTTAATACCTTTCTTGCTTTCTCTTGCCTGATTGCCCTGGCCAGATACTGCCCTTTCTCTTGCCTAATTGCCCTGCCTTTCTAATACTCTGTTGAATAGGAGTGGTGGGAGAGGGCATCCTTGTCTCGTGCCAGTTTTCAAAGGGAATGCTTCCAGTTTTTACCCATTCAGTGTGATATTGGCTGTGGGTTTGTCATAAATAGCTCTTATTATGTTGAGATACATTCCGTCGATACCTAGTTTATTGAGAGTTTTTAGCAGGAAGGGGTGGTGAATTTTATCGAAGGCCTTTTCTGCATCTATTGAGATAATCATGTGGTTTTTGTTGTTGGTTCTGTTTATATGCTGGATTACATTTATTGATTTGCGTATGTTGAACCAGCCTTGCATCCCAGGGATGAAGCCAACTCGATTATGGTGGATAAGCTTTTTGATATGCTGCTGGATTCTGTTTGCCAGTATTTTATTGAGGAATTTTGCATCGATGTTCATCAGGGATATTGGCCTAAAATTCTCTTTTTTTGTTGCGACTCCAGCTTTTTGTTGTTGTGGCAGGCTTTGGTATCAGGATGATGTTGGCCTCATACAATGAGTTAGGGAGGATTCCATCTTTTTCTGTTAATTGGAATATTTTCAGAAGGAATGGTACCAGCTCCTCTTTCTACCTCTGGTAGAATTTGGCTGTGAATCGGTCTGGTCCTGGACTCTTTTTTTTGTTGGTAGGCTATTACTTATTGCCTCAATTTCAGAACCTGTTACTGGTCTATTCAGGGATTCAACTTCTTCCTGGTTTAGTCTTGGGAGGGTGTATGAGTCCAGGAATTTATCTATTTCTTCTAGATTTTCTAGTTTATTTGTGCAGGGGTGTTTATAGTATTCTCTGATGGTAGTTTGTATTTCTGTGGGATCAGTGGTGATATCCCCTTTATCATTTTTTATTGTGTCTATTTGATTCTTCTCTCTTTTCTTCTTTATTAGTCTTGCTAGTGGTTTATCTATTTTGTTGATCTTTTCAAAAAACCAGCTCCTGGATTCATTGATTTTTTTGAAGGGTTTTCTGTGTCTTTATCTCCTTCAGTTCTGGTCTGATCTTAGTGATTTCTTGCCTTCTACCAGCTTTTGAATTTGTTTGCTCTTGCTTCTCTAGTTCTTTTAACTGTGATGTTAGGGTGTCAATTTTAGGTCTCTCCTGCTTTATCTTGTGGGCATTTAGTGCTATAAATTTCCCTCTATACACTGCTTTAAATGTGTCCCAGAGATTCTGATGCATTGTGTCTTTGTTCTCATTGGTTTCAAAGAACATCTTTATTTCTGCCTTCATTTTGTTATTTACCCAGTAGTCATTCAGGAGCAGGTTGTTCAGTTTCCATGTAGTTGTGTGGTTTTGAGTGGGATTCTTAATCCTGAGTTCTAATTTGATTGCACTGTGGTCTGAGAGACAGTTTGTTGCGATTTCTGTTCTTTTACATTTGCTGAGGAGTGTTTTACTTCCAATTATGTGGTCAATTTTAGAATAAGTGTGATGTGGTGCTGAGAAGAATATATATTCTGTTGATTTGGGGCAGAGAGTTCTGTAGATGTCTATTAGGTCCGCTTGGTGCAGAGATGAGTTCAGGTCCTGGATATCCTTGTTAATTTTCTGTCTCGTTGATCTAATACTGATGGAGGGGTGTTAAAGTCTCCCATTTATTATTGTGTAGGAGTCTAAATCTCTTTGTAGGGCTCTTAAGAACTTGCTTTATGAATGTGGGTGCTCCTGTATTGGGTGCATATATATTTAGGATAGTCAGCTCTTCTTGTTGAATTGATCCCTTTACTATTATGTAATGGTCTTCTTTGTCTCTTTTGATCTTTGTTGGTTTAAAGTCTGTTTTATCAGAGGCCAGGATTGCAACTCCTGCTTTTTTTTTTTTTTTTTTTTTTTTTTGCTTTCCATTTGCTTGGTAGATCTTTCCCCCGCCTTTATTTTGGGCCTATGTGTGTCTCTGCACGTGAGATGGGTCTCCTGAATACAGCACACTGATGGGTCCTTGACTGTCTATCCAATTTGCCAGTCTGTGTCTTTTAATTGGGGCATTTAGCCCATTTACATTTAAGGTTAATATCGTTATGTACGAATTTGATGCTAGCTGGTTATTTTGCCCATTAATTGATTGGTGAATCTGACAATTATGTGTCTTGGGGTTGCTCTTCTCAAAGAGTGTCTTTGTGATGTTCTCTGTATTTCCTGAATTTGAATGTTGGCCTGCCTTGCTAGGTTGGGGAAGTTCTCCTGGATAATATCCTGAAGAGTGTTTTCCACCTTGGTACCATTCTCCCCGTCACTTTCAGGTACACCAGTCAAACGTAGATTTGGTCTTTTCCCATAGTCCCATATTTCTTGGAGGCTTTGTTTGTTTCTTTTTACTCTTTTTTTCTCTAATCTTGTCTTCTCACTTTATTTCATTAATTTTTACTTTCTTCCACTTGATCAAATTGGCTGTTGAAGCTTGTGCATGCATCACGAAGTTCTCATATTGTGGTTTTCAGCTCCATCAGGTCATTTAAGCTCTTCTCTACATTGGTTATTCTAGTTAGCCATTCGTCTAAGCTTTTTTCAAGGTTTTTAGCTTCCTTATGATAGGTTAGAACATGCTTATTTAACTTGGAGAAGTTTATTATTAACGACCTTCTGAAGCTTGCTTCTGTCAACTCATCAAACTCATTCTCTGTCCAGTTTTGTTCCCTTGCCTGCGAGGAGTTGTGTTCCTTTGGAGGAGAAGAGGCGTTCTGGTTTTTGGAATTTTCAGCCTTTCTGCTCTTGTTTCTCCCCATCTTTGTGGTTTTATCCTCCTTTGGTCTTTGATGTTGGTGAGCTATGGATAAGGTTTTGGCGTAGATGTCCTTTTTATTGATGCTGATGCTATTCCTTTCTGTTTGTTAGTTTTCCTTCTAACAGACAGGCCCCTCAGCTGCAGGTCTGTTGGAGTTTGCTGGAGGTCCACCCCATACCCTGTTTGCCTGGGTATCACCAGCGGAGGCTGCAGAACAGCAAATATTGCTGCCCGATCCTTCCTCTGGAAGCTTCATCCCAGAGAGACACCCACGTGTATGAAGTGTCTGTTGGTCCCTACTGGGAGATGTCTCCCAGTCAGGCTACACATAGGTCAGGGACCCACTTGAGGAGGCAGTCTGTCCATTATCAGAGCTCAAGTGCTGTGCTGGGAGAACCACTGCTCTCTTTGGAGCTGTCAGGCCGGGACGTTTAAGTCTGGAGAAGCTGTCTGCTGCCTTTGGGTCAGATATGCCCTGCCCCCACAGGTGGAATCTAGAGAGGCAGTAGGCCTTGCTGAGCTGCGGTGGGCTCCGCCCAGTTCTAGCTTCCCTGCTGCTTTGTTGACATTGTGAGCACAGAACTGCCTACTCAGCCTTAGCAATGATGGATGCCCCTCCCCGGACCAAGCTCCCTTGTCCCAGGTCGATCGCAGACTGCTGTGCTAGCAGCGAGCAAGGCTCCATGGGCGCTCCAGGCACAGGAGGGAATCTCCTTGTCTGCTGGCTGTGAAGATTGTGGGAAAAGCACAGTATTTGGGCAGGAGTGTACTGCTCCTCCAGGTATAGTCACTCATGGCTTCCCTTGGCTAGGAAAGGGAAATCCCCCAACCCCTTGTGCTTCCCGGGTGGGGTGACACCCCACCCTGCTTTGGCTCACCCTCCATGGGCTGCACCCACTGTCCAACCAGTCCCAGTGAGATGAACCAGGTACCTCAGTTGGAAATGCAGAAATCACCCCTCTTCTGCATCGATCTCGCTGAGAGCTGTAGACTGGAGCTGTTCCTATTTGGCCATCTTGGAAGTGCCTGCTCTTTTTTAAATCTCTTTTACTTTTTTTTCTGTTTTTTTTTTTTTCTCTGAAACGGAGTCTCGCACTGTCGCCCAGGCTGGCGTGCAGTGGTGCGATGTCAGCTCACTGCAACTTCTGTCTCCTGGGTTCAAGTGATTCTCCTGCCTCAGTTGGGGATTACAGGTGCCCACCACCACACCCGACTAATTTTTATGTTTTTAGTAGAGACAGGGTTTCATTATATTGGCTAGGCTGGTCTCAAACTCCTGACCTCAAGTGATCTGCCTCCCTCAGCCTCCCAAAAGGCTGGGATTATAGGTGTGAGCCACTGCATCCAGCCTGCTTTGCTTTTTGGAATGTTTTTACAATTTTGTCCTCTACTCATTTTGTTGAGTTTTTTATTTCTAATAGCACATTTTTAATTTGCAAGGGTTTACCTTTTGTTCTCTTTCCTCTTTCTGATCATGTCCTGTCTTTGTTTCACATATATGATAATTTCTCTCATTTCTCTAAGGAGACTAATGATTTTGGTGGGGGAGTTTTCTTCTCCCTACACTGTTTCTTTTTCTTGCAGGGTGCATTACTCGGTTTTTAAGGTTGGAGGCTTTCCTTAGACGTCATGCGGTCCTCGATTGTCTGCCCATATTTCAACGTAGAGGCCCAGTGAGCTGGTGAGGGTCTCTGAGTGTACCAAGCCTGTGAGCTGTGGGTCTCACAGGGGAGCGAGCTGCTGTGAGTGCAGGGACCTCTGAATTCCGTCCAGATGCCCAAGGGAAGGCTTCTCCTGTCTCTGGCCCCTGGGGCTAAAGACCTGCCTGTGTCCTGGGAGCTCAGTGGAAGGCACAGGCTGGGTCTTACTGTCCTGTGTGTGCTTAGCCTCCCTCTTTTCAGTTCAGTACCTTGGTTTGCAGCTAGGCCTACAGCCCCCAGTCCTGAAAGCTCTGCTTTATCCTCTCCAGAGAATCAGCCCCTGGGCTTCCTAGGGTTTGGGGTGAGTGGCAGTCTGGTGTGGAGCAGTGTAAGGTGATGCAGAGGCTCCCCCCTCTGCCACACTGCTGCAGCCAGGGAGCCTGCCCCTAATTCCTCAGCTTTCTGAAGGTTGTTCTCTGCAGATAGGGTCAGGCCTCCCGTGGCTGGCTCAGATTCAACTATCTTGGGGCTGTTACCAGTTTGTCCATCTGTTTTTTAGCTTCTAACATTCTGTTCTGGAATATTGTCTCTAAAACATAGCTTTTTTGAGATATGATTCATGTACCCTTTTTTCAAGCGTACAATTCAGTGATTTTTAGTGTATTCACAGAGTTTGCAACCACACAAGTCCATATCCATTAGCGTTCACTCTCCATTTTCCTCCCTCCACATCCTTTGGCAGCCAGCAGTCTGCTTTCAGTCTCTCTGGGTTTGCCTGTTCAGGACATTTCATATGGATGGGATCATATGGTGTGTGGGCCTTGGTGATGCTGGTTTCACTGCACACAGTGTTTCCAAGGCTCACCTCTGCCATATCATAAATGAGCACAGCATGCCTTGTCATGGCCAATTTATATTCCATCACGTGCATGGAGTACATTTCATGTACCCATTCATCAGCTAATGACAGTTGAGTCTTGTGGCTTTTGTATTTAAAAATCCATTTACATGGCCAGGCGCAGTGGCTCACACCTGTAATCCCAACACTTTGGGAAGCCAAGGCGGATGGGTCACCTGAGGTCAGGAGTTCAAGACTAGCCTGGCCAACATGGTGAAACCCTGTCTCTACTAAAAATACAGAAATTAGCTGGGTGTGGTGGTGGATGCCTGTAATCCCAGCTACTCAGGAGGCTGAGGCAGGAGAATCTCTTGAACCTGGGAGGTGGAGGTTGCAGTGAGCTGAGATTGTGCCACTGTACTCCAGCCTGAGTAACAAGAGCGAAACTCCATCTCAAAAAAAAAAAAAGAAAAGGAAAAGAAAAATACATTTACAGGAATGGGGCTTTAGGAAGGAGTGCAGTTTGCCATGTGTGTAACCCACCATCTTTATCCTGGAGTCCCCGGACATCTGTGGCTTGTGACTTCTCTGTGACTGCCACTGACCTTACCCACATTCGGGTTGGGCTGGATCTAGAGGAAAGCAGTTTCAGATTTCTTCTCCTCTCAACAGAGGTGATTGTGGACAAGTCCTATCTGGTCTTGTTTTCTCATCCATAAAATAAAGATAGTAAAGTACACTAGTGGCTCCTGAGCTCGGCTGGGGCCCCTCAGATACTCTCACGGGGACCTGGGTGGCAAGGTTGTGGCAGCACAGGTACCACAGCCCTCATGCCTCATAAACCAAGCAGAACAGAACAGGCAGCGGTTGTACAGCTGAGCTTGGGCTGTGCAGTCCCTGCTCTCTCTTATCAAGGAAGAACTAAAAGAATAGCTCAACTGAGGAAACAGAAATACCTTTTTCTTCACATTCTTCTTTTAACTATCTTACAGATTACTGCAGTTTTTAAATCCTGATCCTCTGAGAGCTGACGGAATCTCTGATCTCCAGCAGGTATTACAGGCCCTTAAAAAAGTAAAATAAAAAGAGAGAAAAAACTGTTTATTCTTTAAATCCTTCTCCTTCCTCCCTCCAGAACTGAGATTAGAAGAGAAACTCCTTAGATGGGGGACTTTACCTGAAGACATCCTTTTAGAAACAATCGAATGGATTGTTGCTTCTGAGAAATTGTTCCTTGTTTTTTGGATAATAAACAGTCTCCCTTTTAGTAGTGGTGGTTTTTGGTTTTTTTGTTTGTTTGTTTAAGTAAGCATATATACCCAGGTGTTTACATTGAAATCTGTATTTTCTTCATTTCCATGAAGTTGCTGACGCCTCAGGGCAGAGCCTGGTTGTCTGATGCACACGTTCTCTCAGTTGCAGAAGCTGAAGGGCCTGCGGCCCCCTGTGGCAGTGCTCCGAAACAAGATTGAGCCCTGCTTAACCATTGACTCGTCGCCGCTGTCAGCAGACCTGAAGAAGGTAAAAGTACTCTAAAACTGAATTTATCAAGAATGCCAGCTTTTTTCTGATAGAGAAGGATTTTGAAACAAATGGTTCTATGGTTGCATTGTATAATTTCTTTGCTTTTGAAATTATCTTTTCATTTGAGATTACAGGCATGAGCCACCACACCTGGCCTAATCTCTCATTTATTCTTAAATCCAGGTTAGCTTCTTAGAAGTGAGTGAGTGAGTGTTTTGTGAGGCAGCTGCTGTGTAACCGTGAGCCCCTTCTGCAGTCAGGTTTCCAGGATGCCCGTGGACAGGGCTGTGGGAGGAGCCGCAGGCCACCAGGGCAGTTGTAATGCACTCCCCAACCGTTCTTTTCAAAATTGTCTCACACACCTCTGGTTTCATTTAGAAAATTGATCATACATGTTTATCTACCTTTTTCCTGATTTAAAAAAGTTTAAAAAAAATTTTTTTAAGATAGGAAGATAAAACGACCGGGACAAATGGTGTGAGAGAGAAGTGGGCAGATTCCACAGTCTTAGAAGATGAAAGCAGGAGACTGAGTGTGGCTGCCTCTGCAGGGAAGGAGCACTTTGCAAGGGGAGCATGAACCGCCAGCTCTGTCTCCTGAGCACCCACAGCCAGCTTGTATTGTTCTCAGCAGCAAGGTTGGAGGCTCTTTTTGGAGAAACTTAAGTGGCCCTAGAGAAATGACCTTCAGATGATGCTATTTGTAATTCTCCCACGAACAGGACCTGCTTGCTGCTGTGTCTTCCTGCAGTGAGGTGACACTTGTGATGACAAGAGTCCCCAGAGCCTCCAGTTGGGCATTAGTGTCTTGCTCTCCACCATGAACAGACATCAGGGATCATGGAAATTTCACCTTAAAAAAAAAACCTTCACCTTAAAAAAAAAAAAAAAAAAAGACCAGGCTGGGTGCACTGGCTCACACCTGTAATCCCAGCACTTTGGGAGGCCAAGGCAGGCAGATCATCTAAGGTCAGGAGTTTGAGACCAGCCTGGCCAACATGGTGAAACCCCGTCTCTACTAAAAATACAAAAATTAGCCAGGCGTGGTAGTACATGCCTGTAGTCCCAGCTACTTGGGAGGCTGAGGCAGGAGAATCGCCTGAACCCAGGAGGCAGAGGTTGCAATGCGCCAAGATTGTACCACTAAACTCCAGCCTGGGCAACAGAGCGAGACTCTGTCTCAAAAAAACAAAACAAAACAAACCCTCAAGGAAACAAACAATGCAGTTGAGTAACAGAAAATGTTAGAGAATAAATATCCCCAGAGAGAATAAATATACCCAGAGAGAAGATGTTGCATCCATAACAGCTTACTGTTAAAGGGATGCAATGTCTTCTCTCTGGGGATATTTAAAATAGGATATTTTTAAAAGGAACAGGCAGAGAAAAAGGTTCTTGGAAATTCAAAATATAGAAAAATGTAAAAATCACTAGTATGTTTGAGATATAAAGGAGAAGCTAACTATCAGAAAGTAGAGAAAAAAGGCAAACAAATGGAAATAGGAGGAAAAATTTTTGAGGGTCAGTTTGAGGTCCAGTATCTGAAAATGGGATTTCTGGGAAGAATGAAGGAAGATGGTAGGAAATTTTCTGAAGATTAACATAGGAACATTTTCTGGAACTAATGGACAAGAATTTCCAGATTAGGAGGTCCTACCCATCATAGGCCCAGAACACCTGCTGAAGAAAGAGATTAGAAATGTTCTTCTGAAGCGTATAAGTTAAGGGAATCTAAAGATTATGAAGGCTTCAAGAGAGATGAAACCGGTCCTACACACTGGACCAGGAATCAGAATGGCTTCAGATGTCTCCAGAATGCACCAGATGAGCACTGATGTCAAAATTCTGATGAGGTCGGGCGCGGTGGCTCATGCCTTTAATCCTAGCACTTTGGGAGGCAGAGGCGCTGATTGCCTGAGCTCAGGAGTTCGAGACCAGCCTGGGCAACATGGTGAAATCCTGTCTCTACTAAAATACAAAAAATTAGCTGGGTGTGGTGGTGCGTGCCTGTAGTCCCAGTCGCTTGGGAGGCTGAGACATGAGAATCTCTTGAACCTGGGACGCAGAGGTTGCAGTAAGCCAAGATCGTGCCACTGCACACAAGCCTGGGCACAGAATGAGACTCTATCTCCAAAAATAATAATAATAATAATAATAACAATTATTATTATTATTATTATTCTGATGGAAAGCTCTTTGGAACCAGAGGTCCATACTCAAACTGTGGATGGAGTATGAGGGTAAAATGAAGACATTTGCAGACACACACAGTCTTAAAAAAATGTACTTCCCTTCTACCCTTTGTCAAGAAGATATTAAAATATGTTCTCTACCAAAACAAAGAAGTAACCCGAGAAAGATGACCACATGAGTTTGCAGACAAAGGGTGATGGTGAAGGATGATCCCAGGATAGTTGCTGAATACCAGGTGTAGAGCATGGTCGGTCCTGACTGCAGCTAGGGCTCAGGACTCGAGAGGACCTCACAGAGCTCATGGTGCCGATGAGCTCCGCCATTTGGAAGATCCTTTCCATGTGGGTGGAGAACTCTGTTGGAACATTTGGGTTTCAGTGACAGTTACATAGAAAAATAAGCAAATAAAAGTCTATCTTTTAAAAAAGCTTTATAAGTGAAGCTGATGGACTGGCAGCTTATTAGGATAATGAGGAGGAAAAGCCGCATCTTTGATCCAGTGAACTTTAAGTTCTTGTCAATGGGCCGTCTGTTGGATACTTTTAATTTAGAAAATTAAAGCAAGAATATTTTTTTTTTTTGAGATGGAGTTTCACTCTTGTTCCCCAGGCTGGAGTGCAATGGCGTGGCTCAGCTCACCGCAGCCTCTTCCTCCTGAGTTCAAGTCATTCTCCTGCCTCAGCCTCCTGTGTAGCTAGGATTACAGGTGCCTGCCACCACACCCAGCTAATTTTCTATTTTTAGTAGAGACAGGGTTTCTCCATGTTGGTCGGGCTGGTCTTGAACCCCCAACCTCAGGTGATCCGCTCGCCTTGGTCTCCTAAAGTGCAGGGATTACAACGTGAGCCACCGTGCCCAGCCTTTTTTTTTTTTTCTTTTTTTTTTTGAGATGGAGTCTCGCTCTGTCACCCAGGCTGGAGTGCAGTGGCGCAATCTCCGCTCATGGCGTCCTCTCCCTCCTGTGTTCAAGTGATTCTCCTGTCTCAGCCTCTGGAGTAGCTGGGATAATAGGCGTGCACCACCACACGCAGCTAATTTTTATATTTTTGGTAGAAATGGGGTTTCACTGGTCTCAGAACTCCTGACTACAGATGATTCACCTGCCTCAGCCTCCCAAAGTGCTGGGATAACAGGCATGAGCCACCACGCCCGGCCTAGCAAGAATCTTTTAATGGAAGTCTTAATAGGAGAAAAAGCAAGAGTCTTTTAACAGGAGGTTGGTACTGAGAAAAGATTTGGGGAAACTTAACAAGTTAGGGCTTGGAAAATACTGGGTTTGGCAATGTATAGTGCTTTTTGGAGTGAAATGAGCCATGTAATGGAGTTTTTGTTAGTTTTCTCTACCTTATTTTGGTTTTTGATTGTTTCTGTTTTGTAGGCTCTTCAAAGAAATAAGTTTCCGGGCCCCAGCCACACTGAGTCTTACTCTTGGCCTCCCATAGCACGTGGCTGTGATGTGGTTGTCATTTCTCACTGTGAAAGCAACCCTTTGCTCTACCTCCTACCAGTATTGACAATATTGCAAACAGGGGCCTGCTACAAGTCATTACCAAGTAGAAATGGAGTAAGTCAAAGACAGTTTTGCCTCACAACCAAATGGGTTAAATATTTATTTTAAAATTATACACCTCACCTTTGGGGAAGGTCATCCGTTACTCAGTTTGGTTTTCAAACTTCCAGGCCAGAAACTGTCCTATGGGAGAGTGTCCTTTCCCCATTCCAGTTACTGATGCTCTCACACTGATTCTCACCTGGAGCCTCTAGTTGTGGGCCATTGGCTGAAGCTCTTAGAAATGGATGTTGAGGCCGGGCACGGTGGCTCACGCCTGTAATCGCAGTACTTTGAGAGGCTAAGGTGGGTGGATCGCCTAAGGTCAGGAGTTCGAGACCAGCCTGGCTGACGTGGTGAAACCCATCTCTACTAAAAACATAAAAATTAGGTGGGTATGGTGGCGTGTCTGTAATCCCAGCTACTTTGGAGGCTGAGGCAGGAGAATCACTTGAACCTGGGAGGTGGAAGTTGCAGTGAGCTGAGATTGTACCATCGTACTCCAGTCTGGACAACAAGAGCGAAACTCTCTCAGAAAAAAAAAAAAAAAAAAAAAGAAATGGATATCAAAGTGTCTAAAACGTTGTCACGGACCTGAGTCTATCTAACCATCACAGCAGCAGCATGAGATGGGCAGGCCATGCATTGTTCTCACCATTTCACGGAGGAGAAAATGAGGCTCAGGAAGAGTTACTGCGGTAAATTTCCCCCTAACAGGGCTAGGAGTGGGGTTGAAGTCTGAGCTTTCGCTGCCTTGTCCCGTGCTCTGTCAGTCATTTCCTAGCTCCCCACCCTGTTTCATAATCCTCCTTAACTTTTCCCATGTGGGAAAACCTCAGAATGACTATTAAGTATGTTCTAGCATTGCTATAAATATCTGAGGCTGAGTAATTTATAAAGAAGAGAGGCTTAACTGGCTCATGGTTCTGCAGGCTGGAGTAGAAGCATGATGCTGGCATCTGCTCGGCTTCTGTGGAAGCCTCAGGAAACTCACAATCGTGGCAGAAGTCTAAGGGGGGAGCAGGTGTGACACATGGCTGGAGCAGGAGCAGGAGAGATGGAGGTGCCACATACCTTTAAACACTAGATCTCAGAAGAACAGCACCAAGAGGACAGTGCTAACCCATTCGTGAGACACTGCCCCCATGATCCAGTCACTCCCCACCAGCCCCCACCTCCAATACTGGGGATTACATTTAACATGAGATTTGGGCGGGGATGCAGAGCTAAACCGTATCACCGAGAAAGAGGTGATGGGAAAGAGAGGAGCGGCGTAAAGGTAAACGATGTGGGGCATGGCCCTGTGCTGCTGGGTCGCGGCTGTTAGGAGCCTGATGGGTGTGGAACCTGCATCTTGGGGCCTGGCACTGAGGATGCTCCAGATAGGGCTCCACCAGTGAAAAACAGCAGTAAGGAGACATAGGGTTGCAGTTAGAAAAGATACTAACTCATTTTTCTAACCATGCCATGCAGTTTTATGATTTCCCTTTAGAAAGTTGCATCTGTTGGCCGGGCGCGGTGGCTCACGCCTGTAATCTTTGGGAGGCCGAGGCAGGTGGATCACAAAGGTTGAGATTGAGACTATCCTGGCCAACATGATGAAACCCCGTCTCTACTAAAAATACAAAAATTAGCTGGATGTGGTGGCGCATGCCTGTAGTTACAGCTACTTGAGAGGCTGAGGCAGGAGAGTCGCTTGAACCCAGGAGGTGGAGGTTGCAGTGAGCCAAGATCGCGCCATTGCACTGCAGCCTGGGCAAGAAGAGCGAAACTCCATCTCAAAAAAAAAAAAAAAAAAAATGTTGCATCTGTTATTTTGAATTGATTTAATCAAATTAATGGATATGTTTCTGTCTCCCAATTTACTTAGCAGTAGACTAATGAAAAGCAACTGATGAAGAAGTCGCTTATGTTGAGGCCGAACCCTGGCTCAGGGCAGAAAGGGATGTCCAGGTCTCGTCCCTGTGGCCCCCAGCTTTCTCCACACCTCCATGGTCAGCCTGCTTTCAGGCCTGTGCCTGGAAGCTGGGCCCACCTGGATCTGTGTGAATGAAAGAGGATCCTCAGCTTGTCTTCGGTTACTGGAGGGTGTGTGTCCAGGAAGGTGTCTGGCAGGCAGTGCAGCTTCAGGAGTTACCTGTGGGCTTGCAGAGGGCAGGTTTCAGAAGATAGTCTCCTAAGGAAGAGGGGTTAGTCATCTTTTTTTTTTTTTTGAGATAGAGTCTTACTCTGTCACCCAGGCTGGAGTGCAGTGGCGCCATCTCAGCTCACTGCAACCTCTGCCTCCTCAGTTCCAGCAATTCTCCTGTCTCAGCCTCCTGAGTAGCTGGGACTACAGGCACGCACTACCAAGCCCGGCTAATTTTTGTATTTTTAGTAGAGATGGGATTTCACCATATTGGTCGGGCTGGTCTCGAACTCCTGACCTCAGGTGATCCACCCACCTCAGTCTCCCAAACTGCTGGGATTACAGGCGTGAGCCACTACACCCAGCCAGGGTTCGTCTTTTTTAAGGCCCCTTTCAAGAGGCATTTAGTTCATTCTAGTGCTTAGGATCCGTGCAGGGGATCTGGAGCCAGACTGCCTGGGTTCAAATCCTATTGCTACCATGTATTAGCCATGCAGCCTTGGGTGACTGACTTCACCTCTCTGTGCCTCAAATTCCTCACCTATGAAATGAAGCAGTGATAGCCTCTGCCGCATAAGAGCATCTTAAGAGCCAAATGAATGAATACTTGTGAAGTGCTTCGTTGAGACTCTCAGAAAATATGATTCAATGTGTCTAAATCTGTTTTAATGAATTATATCATCACTTTTCTGACCTGTGTGATGATTATAGCAGAAACTTACAGGGTGCTGCTTCTGTGCAAGAATATGTTCTTGATGTTTCACATGTGGATGCTGAATTCCTAACTACTGTCTGGAGTCATTTGAATTTGTCTGTCTTCGCAGCCTCTTGCAGTCATTGTGTGCCCTGGGTGGAAGAAGGCCCAATTTATTTTTGAATTATTGGGAGAATATAGTATGTCCTCCAGGCCTCTTCATCCTGTGCTATTAACAATCGGGCTCCATAAAGAGGAAGCCAAAAATACGAAGCTTCCAAGGGGCTGTAAGTATCCTTTTCAAACAGCTATAAAAGTGAAAGTATCCTTTTCACTGTCTTCCCTACAGAAGACAGTAGAGCCTGGCCAGGCGGGCCTGGGTCCGCAGTGACACGGCTTGTGTGACAACACACTCACAGTCACTAGTCCAGACCTACTTCGCAGCTCCCAACGGTATCGATTACAAAGGCTTGATCTTGACTTACATCTGCTTCACTGAGAAAACTATGTCATTTCATTCATTTATCACTTTTTCACTCAACACTTAAACTGTTAGATGCTGGGCATATGGGATTGACTAGGACAGAAGCAGTGTTTTACTTCATTAGAAGGCATTTCTAAAAAGTATGTGGACTCTTAGCAGAGGAAATCTTAGAAAAACCTGTGGAAAATTGAAAATGTTCACTTTTTCCTTTAAATGCAGGTGATGTGATTGTTACGACCCCATACAGCCTGCTGAGGCTTCTCGCCTGTCAGAGCCTGCTGTTCCTCAGGCTCTGCCACCTGATCCTGGATGAGGTGGAGGTGCTCTTCTTGGAAGCTAATGAACAGGTGAGCGTGGCTTAAGGTCTTCACCACTCAGAAGAGAGGTGTGATTAACATGCTAACTGACAGCAGGAAGGAGGAAAAGTGTCTGGTTGGGGAATACCTTGGTTAATCTAAACAAATTTTATGCTTTAACTTCTATAATTAAGAAGAAAGAATTGTTATCTGAAATTTCCTTCCCAATGTTACAGTTCCTTCTGAAGTGCAAACATTCTTTCCCAGAGATTTCCTAAGATAGTTAAAATTTTTCTGATTACGGAAGTAATGATTTTTATTTTAGAAAATTTAAGACATGGAGAAGAGCACTTGAAAAACGCAGCCCCCAGAGCCATAGTCTCAGAAGGAATCCCTCTTACTATTTTGGAGTATTTGCTTCTTTTTCTTTGAATTCTTGTGTTTGTTGATACATATAGTTAATAACATCAGGGGCTTGTTTTTTTTTTGTTTTTTTTTTTGTTTTTTTTTTTTGAGACGGAGTCTCACTCTGTCGCCCAGGCTGGAGTGCAGTGGCCGGATCTCAGCTCACTGCAAGCTCCGCCTCCCGGTTTCACGCCATTCTCCTGCCTCAGCCTCCCAAGTAGCTGGGACTACAGGCGCCCGCCACTTCGCCCGGCTAGTTTTTTGTATTTTTTAGTAGAGACAGGGTTTCACCGTGTTAGCCAGGATGGTCTCGATCTCCTGACCTCGTGATCCGCCCGTCTCGGCCTCCCAAAGTGCTGGGATTACAGGCTTGAGCCACCGCGCCCGGCCTAGGGGCTTGTTTTACAGGCCATTTTGTAGCCTGCATTGTGCAGGGCATGGCAGCGTAAGGGACACTGCCTCCTGTTCCACAGCCTGGTGGTTACTGGCCATACAGTATGCAGTTCTTTGGACATCACAGAATTTGTTTTAAAACTGTCTTAATTTTGGACATTCAACATAATTTGTATATGTGTGTGGCTACAGAACATGCATGTTTTTTGCACCTGTTTCCTTTAGGATGAATTCCTAAGAGGGGTTTCATGGGTCATAGGCTTTGAGCTCTTGTAAGGCTTTTCTTGGAAGCAGTGTCACATGATCATCAAGGGCATGCACTTGGAAGTAATGATGGCCTCAGTTTCCAGTTCAGGCTTTGTTACTGATGATGGGGCTGTGCAGGGTTCCCGAACTCCTCTGAAGTCTCAGGTTCTGATTTTTGTAAAACAGGTATCTAGGCATACTGCTCTGTGCAGCGTCCTTTCTGAAAGCATGACCTGATGTGCACTCCTGTCAGCCATGTGCCAGGCTATCCACACCACTGCCAGAGCAGGCTTGGCCCAGCTTTCTCTTCCAGTCTAACTGGCCAACAGTGGGATCTTGTCAGCCTAATTTATATTTCCTTGATTACTTTTTAGGTTGAACATTAATTTGTATTGATCATTTGTATTCACTCTGAGTTGCTTGTTCATTTCCTTTTCTTATTTTCTGTTGGTAGGATCATCTTTTGCTAATCAGTTTTTAGAAGTTTTTATGCAAGAACATTAATCTCTTATTAGTTTGTTATGCATGTTTACCAAGATGTTGCTTGTGCTTCAGTTTTGTTTATAATGGAGATTGTAGGATATTTGTTGACTTTAAACTTGACATTTTCTCCTATTTAGTTTTTGCCTTTTTTTTTTCTAAGACTGAGTCCCACCCACTGGAGTGCAATGGTGCAATCTCGGCTCACTGCAACCTCCTTCTCCCGGGTTCAGGCAATTCTTGTGCCTCAGCCTTCCAAGTAGCTGGGATTACAGGTGCCTACCACCATGCCCAGCTAATTTTTTGTATCTTTAGTAGAGACGAGGTTTTACCGTGTTGGCCAAGCTGGTCTCGAACTCCTGACCTCATGATCCACCTGCCTCAGCCTCCCAAAGTGCTGGGATTACAGGTGTGAGCCACCACACCCAGCCTTTTCCTTTTATTTTTGAAAGACTTTCCCCACTCTGAGAACAGAAAATATACGATCCCTAACGTTTTATGTTCTGTCACACTAGTTCCTACTCTTTTGAAATAAAAATGAAATTAATTATACTAATTTTTCAGATGTTTGCTATATTAGATAACTTTAAAAAAAATATTGAAGTTGAAGAAAGGGAATCTGCACCACATCAGATTGTTGCAGTTGGAGTTCATTGGAACAAACATATAGAACATCTCATCAAAGAGTTCATGAATGATCCCTACATTGTGATCACAGCCATGGAAGAGGCTGCTCTCTATGGCAATGTCCAACAGGTAATTCTGTGTGTGTGTGTGTGTGTGTGTGTGTGTGTTGGTGGGGGGCTGATGAACATAAGCAAGTAACTTTTACTTCATGGCTTACTATTAAACAATTACAACTTTGATTTCATATATAAATTATGAGTGAAATACAATTGTAGTTGAATATTTAAATATATATTGATCTCCTATACATTCTTTTCTATTAAAATCCCAACACCTATGGAAAGTGGATCTGGAGCATCTAGCATATTAAAAAGTCACATTGTTTCTGTGCTTCATTACCAGGTAGTACATCTTTGCCTAGAATGTGAAAAGACTTCTACTTTACTCCAAGCTCTTGATTTCATTCCAAGTCAGGCACAAAAGACCTTGATCTTCACCTGCTCTGTAGCTGAAACGGAAGTAGTGTGTAAGGTGAGCCCATCTCCATATAAAAAATGTTCCGTTTGTTTCAACTGGTTGAATCTCAAGTCATCACAAAATTACTGGGGTAGTCGACTGTGTGGCAGGGAAGTACAGTTTTACAAGTTTAACAACAATCAGAAGAGGAGGTGGGGTCTGCTCACAGAACATGGAGGCTGAGGCCTGGTGCTGGGGAGGAACCAGGTGGGTGGGCAGGGCCTTTCCCCTGCAGCAGCGTTCCTCAGGGCAGGGCAGTTTTGTCTTGGTGGAGTATTAAAAGTATCAATTTACAGACATGACAACATCTTCTGTACCCTCTGTTTATGAAGATTGAGGTGGCTCATGCCTGAATCCTAGCCCTTTGAGAGGCTGAGGTAGGAAGATGGCTTGAAGCCAGGAGTTCAAGACCAGCCTGGGCAACATAGTGAGACCCTGTCTCAAAAAAAAAAAAAAGAAGATTGAGAAGATAACAGTAAAAGATATCGTATAGCCAAAAAACAAATAAATTGGCCAAAGATTTATTCAGTTTTATTTTGTACATATTAGTGGTAAAACGTAGAAGTGAAGCCAACTACCAAATAGTTAATAGTACATCTACCTTTCTGCAACAGTGAGCTAGAAGTATAGTTACATGATACTGTGGTCAACAAGGACTTTCTATCTGTTGTGTCTGTGTGTATGTGTGTGTGTATACAAGTATAGCTGTGTTATTTTAAAAGGAAGCAAAATAGTTTTAGCAAAAGATTCCTTGTTTCACTTGAGCAAGAGTTTAGACAAAAACAACTGAATTTTGGAAATATATTTCAGTTTATAATCATCTCATTCTTAAGAATTATGGGATCAGTGAGGTAGTGCCCTCAGAAATCATTTAAAGTGCTTTACATTGACAATTATTGATGGAACAATTGGCTTCCAGCCTATATCCTGACTGTGGCCTGGCCTCTTTCGTTTCATCTTTAGGTAGTAGAAAGCAATTCAATATTTTGCTTGAAGATGCATAAAGAGATGATTTTTAACTTACAAAATGTTTTAGAACAGTGGAAGAAGTTAAGTTCTGGCTCTCAAATTATATTAGGTAAGTGTTTTAATTTCTATTTCTATTTTGTGAAGGCTGAGCTAGGAATCCTATCTTTCATTCATTTATGTATCTCGTCTCCAGATTTCTCATTATTCCCCAGGTTTACTAAGAGTTTATTAGCAGTGTTAACTGGGTTTCACCGTGTTAGCCAGGATGTTAATTTCAAAATGAAAAATTAACCTCCACTAAGATTTTGATGTTGAGGTAAATTTCTCACGTCAGTGGGCAGCCACCATTATATAATATATATGATCATATATATTATGATAGTGAGCCTCAAGCTATATATATATATATATAGTCATGCATGATTGCTAAATTTAATATTAAAAATATAAAAGTCAACATGTATAGAATAAGTGAAAAATATATGGGCCACTGGGATTTGTGATAAGAGACATTTTTCAGGCCAAAAAGGAGACCACTTTTCTCTGGAATTTAAGCACTGGGCTGTGGCATTTTGGGGAAAAAATGGGGAAGAAGTTTCTTTGCATCCAAAAAAGTAAAATGTGATACGGAAATCTACCGCAGTGTGGCTGCGGGAACTGCTGGTTAAAGTATGTGTGGTAACTCCAGCGCATGTGACATTGTCAGACTCTCTCTCTGCAGCCCTCACGGACGACTGCGTCCCACTCTTGGCCATCACCGATGCCACGTGTGTAATTCACTTCAGCTTCCCTGCCTCACCGAAAGTGTTTGGTGGACGCCTGTATTGCATGTCTGATCATTTTCACGCAGAACAGGTTTGGTGAATTTTTATTCTCTTCCATATTCTACTGGCATCTTCTGTGTCATGATAAGCTCAGTCCACAAGGTTTCCTCAGTCAGACTGGGATATAGATGATCCACCCCCAATTTTCAGGGTTTATTCACCCCCAATTTTCAGGGTTCTCCTGCAGAACAGGGAGATAAGAAAGCCAAATCTGTCTTGCTGCTGACGGAGAAAGATGCGAGCCACGCAGTGGGCATCCTGCGCTACTTGGAGCGAGCGGACGCCAAGGTCCCCGCAGAGCTGTACGAGTTCACCGCAGGAGTTCTGGAAGCCAAAGAGGATAAGAAAGCTGGAAGACTTCTTTGTCCGTATCTGAAGGCTTTTGGTTTTTGCAAGTAAGCTAGTGATTTGTTTCTAATTAAACTGATGTATAACCTGCAGTAAAGTGCACAACTGGTGCAATGTGGTGAATTGTCATGTATCTGTAGAAGCCACCACCCACTCTGAGGGAGCAGCCCGGGGGTTCCCTCGCACTCTTCCCCACGTGCCCTCCCCTCTGCAGGATTGTCAGTGTTGATTAATTTTGCTTGGTTTTGAACTCCATAGAAATGGCATCGTGGTATGTTCTCTTTCGTGTCTGGCTTCTTTCTCTCAGCCTCATGTCAGTGACTTTCGTCTGTGTTGTTGTGTGTATCTGTGGTTTGTTTTGTAGCTCAGTGTTCTGTTGTATGACTGTATCACAGTGTGTGTATCCATTCTCCTGTTCATGGGCCTGTGGGTGGTTTCCACTATCAGGCTAAGATGTTTGAAGCTGTTAGGAGCACTCTTGGCCATGTCTTTTGTAGAAATGTGCACCCATTTCTCTTGGGTGCTCTGGAGTACAAGTGGCAGGTCATGGGGTAGGCATGCGTTTAACTCTTCCAAAGCATCTGGCCATTTTCTGGTCTGGTCAGTACTGTCTGAGAGAGCCTGAGTTGTCCCCTACCCTCACCAGCACTTAATGTTGGTAGGGGTGGAGTGGTAAACCATTGTGATGTTAATTTGCATTTCCCTAATGATTAATGAAGTTGAATATCTTTTCATAGGCTTGTGGGACAGTTGGCCATCCTCTTTTTGTGAAGTGCCTGTTGAGGTCTTTTGACCGGTTTTTACAGGGAGTGTTTATCTTTTTTCTCTTGGTTTGTGGGGGGAGTAGCTTATATATACCCAACGTAAGTACTTTGTGTGATATGTGCACTGAGAATGTCTCCTCCAAGTTGTGGCTTGCATTTTCACTCTTTTAATACTCTGCTGATGATGAACAGGCATTTTACATTTTGTTGAAGTTTTTTGGTTTTTGTTTTTTGTTTTTTGAGATGGCATTTCACTCTGTCGCCCAGGCTGGAGTGCAGTGGCGCCATCTTGGCTTACTGCAAGCTCCGCCTCCCAGGTTCACGCCATCCTCCTGCTTCAACCTCCCAAGTTGGCTAATTTTTTTGTATTTTTAATAGAAACGGGGTTTCACCATGTTAGCCAGGATGGTTTTGATCTCCTGACCTCGTGATCTGCCTGCCTTGACCTCCCAAAGTGCTGGGATTATAGGCGTGAGCCACCGTGCCCAGCCTGATGAAGTATTTTCAGGTTACTTTTTTGTGTGCTTATAGGAAATATTTACCTATCTCGGCCAGGTGCAGTGGCTCATGCCTGTAATCCCAGCACTTTGGGAGGCTGAGACAGGCAGATCATGAGGTCAAGAGATGGAGACCATCCTGGTCAACATGGTGAAACCCCTTCTCTACTAAAAAAGTACAAAAATTAGCTGGGCGTGGTGGTGTGTACCTCTAGTCCCAGCTACTCAGGAGGCTGAGGCAGGAGAATCACTTGAACCCTGGAGGCAGAGGTTGCAGTGAGCCAAGATCACGCCATTGCACTCCAGCCTGGAGACAGAGCAAAATTCTGTCTCAAAAAAAAAAAAAAGAAAAAAAACAGCTGGGTGTGGTGGCACACACCTGTAATCAGCTACATAGGAGGCTGAGGCAGGAGAATCACTTGAACCTGGGAAGCGGAGGTTGCAGTGAGCCAAGTTCACACCACTGCACTCCAGACTGGGTGACAGAGTGAGAGATTGTGCCGCTGCATTCTAGCCTGGACCACGAGTGAGATTCCATCTCAAAAAAAAAAAAAAAAATTGTCTATTTCAAGGTCATGAAGGCACTCTCCTGTATTTCTAGAAGCTTTGTAGTTTTAGCTTTCACAGTTACACTTACAATTCATATTAAATTAGTTTGTATGTATGACCACGTATGGTGGCTCGCACCTATAGTCCCAGTGCTTTGGGAGGCTGAAGTGGGAGGATCACTTGAGCTCAGGAGTTCCAAGACCAGCCTGGGCAACACACAGAGACCTGGTCTCTTTAAAAAATAATAATAATAATAATAATATATATATATATATGTGTGTGTGTGTGTGTATATACACACGTATATGTGTATATGTATGTGTGTGTGTGTGTGTGTATATTTATATATGTGTGTACATATATGTGTGTGTATATATTTATACACACACACACATACACGCCAGCTGTGGTGGCACATGCCTGTAGTCCCAGCTACTCAGGAGCCTGGGGTAGGAAGATCGCTTGAGCCTGGGAAGTCAAGGATTCAGTGAGCTGTGATTGTGCCACTGCACTTCAGCCTGGGCGATAGAATGAGACCCTATGTCCAAAAAAAAGAAAAAAGAAAAAAAATTATATGTGTAATGTGAAATCTGGGGCAAGGTTTGATTTTTTCCATATAAATAATGGTTTGCTCCAGCATCGTTTATTTAAAATATCATTTGGTTCTCACTGCGTTAATGCATTTGCCATAAGCCAGGTGATGGTATATGTGGTCCATTTTTGGACTCTCTTCTGTTACATTGGCCTATTGGTCTAACTTTATACCAGTACTACACTTTCTCATAGCAAGTCTTAGGAGCTGGTGTACGAGTCCTCCAGCTTTGGTCCTCACCAAGGTTGTTTGACTATTATTTTAAATCCATTGCACCTCCACATACATTTTATTTTTTGTATCTTTTTTTTTCTTTTTGAGATGGAGTATCGCTCTGTCACCCAGGCTGGAGTGCAGTGGCGCAATCTCAGCTCACTGCAGCCTCCGCTTTCTGGGTTCAAACAGTTCTCCCGCCTCAGCTTCCTGAGTAGCTGGGACTACAGGCATGTGCCACCATGCCCAGTTAATTTTTGTGTTTTCAGTAGAGACAGGGTTTCACCATGTTGGCCAGGCTAATCTCAAACTCCTTACCTCAGCTGATCCACCTGCCTCAGCCTCCCAAAGTGCTGGGATTACAGGTTTGAGCCACCCCACCTGGCCTCCGTGTATATTTTAGAATGAGCCTATTAGTTTCTTCAGAAACCTTGTGGAATTTTGCTAGGGACTGCATTGATTGTGTTGATCAGCTTGGAGAGCATGGGTACCTTGACAGTCATGGGGCTTCTCTGCCTGATCCAGACACACCACCACTGCTTGATACACAGACAGCTGAGGCTGGGACATGGGTGTCTGATACGTAGCTGCTGGATTAAATTTAAAGATAACTGTTGACATTAACGTTTTTGAATTATGGTACATTAAATGTGTTACTAGCAGCACTTCTATTTATGCTTAAAGAAGACCGACTTTTTTTTTTTTTTTTTTTTTTCCCTCTAAGACAGTCTCTGGCTCTGTCAGTCAGGCTGGAGTGCAATGACATGATCTCAGCTCGCTGAAACCGCCTTCCGGGTTCAAGCAGTTCTTGTGCCTCAGCCTCCTGAGTAGCTGGGGTCACAGGTGTGCACCACCACACCTGGCTAATTTTTGTATTTTTAGTAGAGATGGGGTTCGCCATATTGGCCAAGCTGGTCTCAAATCCCTCACCTCAAGTGATCTGCCCACCTCAGCCTCCCAAAGTGTTGGGATTACAGGCATGAGCCACCATCCCCAGCCAAATATTGACTTCATTTGTTTATTTATTTATTTAGAGATGGAGTCTTGCTCTGTCACCCAGGCTGGGGTACAGTGGCACCATCTTGGCTCACTGCAACCTCTGCCTCCTGGGTTCAAGCGATTCTCCTGCATCAGCCTCCTGAGTAGCTGGGACTGTAAGTAGGCGCCCGCCATGATGCCCAGCTAATTTTTGTATTTTTAGTAGAGTTAGGGTTTCACCATGTTGACCAGGCTGGTCTCGAGCTCCTGACCTCAGGTGATTTGCCTGTCTTGGCCTCCCAAAGTGCTGGGATTACAGGCACAAACCACAGTGCTTAGCCTCAAATATTGACTTTTAAAATGACAATTTCAACTTTTTCTCAGTGTGGAAGCAGCATTGTAGTTAAGGAATGGCTTCTGGGTTAGAGGTCGATTGGCCTTTGTTGTGTATTATGGCAATATATTTGTAATTCAGTCTTTATTTTGAAAATATATTTTGTCCATTTACATAATGCATTTTAGAATGTCTAGAGAAATAGGGTGGGAGGAGATCTCTTGAGCCCAGGAGTTAAGACGCTGTGGTGAGACATGATCTTGCCACTGCACTCCAGCCTGGGCAGCAGAGTGAGACCAAACTCTTAAAAAAAAATAAAAAAAGTTTGCTGGAGAAATAATGAAGTAACTTACTGAGTGTATTCAGTGTTAATTAAAATGTAAAATCCATTTGTACTTATTTATATATTATTAATGTCATCTGAAATATTTAATGTGGTTATTCAATTTTTAGGGTGTTTGGAATAAAAGTTCTCTGATTTAGGTTGCAGATTAATTTTCTGAAGAAAGCATTAAAATTCACATTAACAATTATTACTTATTTATGGTAAATCTAGTCATTTCATTTTCAGAGACAAGAGGATCTGTCCTGACCGACACCGTATTAATCCAGAAACGGACATGCCCAGGAAACTGTCCAGCCAAGCCCTACCTTCATTTGGATACATTAAAGTAGGTTCGGTTAAAGATCCTTGTGTCCTCTGACGAATGGTCATGTTAATAAACGTGTTTTATTTGTTAAGCAGGATCTTAGTAGATGTAATGATGTCTTCCAGTGATCAGTATTAACATACCACCATTAATCCAACCAGAGGCATGCGTCCTTACAAGGCGCCTTATTTCAGGGCCCCAGCTTATTTATAAGCCAAGATCAAATTCAGTAATGGATGACAGTTTAAGGATTTTTTTTTCAATTATATTTTCAGAAAATGTTTCTATTTGGGGGCCATTAAAAATAATGCAGTGACTGGACACAGTGGCTCCCACCTGTAATCTCATCATTTTGGGAGACTGAGGCAGGCAGATCACTTGAGGCCAGGAGTTCAAGACCAGCCTGGGTAACATAGCGAGACCTTGTCTCTACAAACAAATTTTAAAAATAATAATAATAATAATACAGTGATTACATGAATCTTTTCAAGACATTCGTGATAATTTCTTTGAGGAAAATTCTGTAATAAGATGCAGAGAATTGCCAAGTTAAGGATTTTTTTTATTTTCTTTCAAATCCCTTTTTATTAATTTCTTCATTTCTTTTTGAGCATGCAGTTTCTCTCCCTTTCACCTGTTTCCCTTAGGGCAGTATCTTTTGTGTTAATTTCCTAGGCAGCTGTAAAAGATTACCACCGAGTTAGTGACTTAAAGCCACACACATTTCTTCTGTCATGTTCCTGGATGCCAGAGTCCAACATCAGGGTGTCAGCAGGGCTGTGCCCCTCTACAGCCTCCAGAAGGTGACCTGGCCTGTCTCGCCCAGCGTCCTTGTGTCTCAGCTGGCAGCCACTGTAGCTCTCTCTCTACCTGCATCTTCACATGACCTCCTTTTCTCTGTGCCCCTTATAAAGCATGTTTCATTGGAGGGAGGGCCCACCTGGATAACCCAGAGCCATTTCCTGGTCTGCAGATTTCACTACCTGTGCAAAGACCCTGTTTTCAAGTCAGGTCAAAGTCACAGTGACCTTGGGGGTTAGGACATGGACATACCTCTTTTGGGAGAGTCACCATCCAACCCACTACAGTTTTCATTATTGAATTTTTTAAAAAAAATTTCTAACTCTTTCCTGCGTTCTGTCACCTCATTTCTAAGTTGTTGTAATTCTGATCTGTTACTCTTTTATACATGTATTGTTTTCTTAGTTAACAAACTAAATGCAGTGTTTCTTGAAGGTTATAGTTTTAATCTGTTTGTGGATGTATCTTTCTTTTTTTTTTTTTGAGACGGAGTCTTGCTCTGTCGCCCAGGCTGGAGTGCTCACTGCAAGCTCCGCCTCCTGGGTTTACGCCATTCTCCTGCCTCAGCCTCCCGAGTAGCTGGGACTACATTAGCTGGGACTACAGGCGCCCGCCACCTCGCCCGGCTAGTTTTTTGTATTTTTTTTTTTTTTTTTAGTAGAGACGGGGTTTCACCGTGTTAGCCAGGATGGTCTTGATCTCCTGACCTCGTGATCCGCCCGTCTCGGCCTCCCAAAGTGCTAGGATTGCAGGCTTGAGCCACCGTGCCCGGCTGGATGTATCTTTCTAACAGGTTTCATTGTCTGCAGGGATGGTTCTTCTGCTCTTTATTCTCTTTTTAATTATTTTATTTTTATATATTATTATACATTTTGTTATTTTATGATGACTTCATATCTGATTTAACCTTGTTACTTTGCTGCTGCTCGTTTTTGGATAGAATTTGTTTTCTTGACATTTTGGAGGAGGTGTGGGTCAGGGTAACTTTTCTGATTTCACAGAGTTCCCATTTCTGTTGTTTATGTACTGTATAAAATGAATATGGTGATGTAGTGTCTAAGATTTCTGAGATTCCCTGGCCCTGTTCCCCTCCTGAACTCTTACCTGGTTTTCTCTTCTTTCATCCCTCTTGTCCCTGGAGGGACAGTGTAGAGATTTTGCAGGGGCTCCAGCCTTCACCCACTGTGGAGGCAGGTGAAGCCTTCCAGGCTCGCTTATCACACTGGCTGAGCCTGTTTCCAGGGAGGGCCTCTTGCCTCTTCTAGAGCTCTCTGTTCTCAGGTCTGTTGCTTCCCTCTGTTTCCTCCCGCACAGGCACAGACACTGGTGCCTGTGGGTGTCTCCAGCCCGGCCCTCTCCCCCATCCTGCCAAGTGCCTACTTCTCACTCCTGGCATCTGCTCTGGGCAGCTAGGGCTCCCTGCCTTCATGCAGAGTGTCTCTGCCCTCTGCACACTAACTTCTTTCTCACACGCTGGTCCCCGTGCCTACTCTAACCTGTGAAGGGCTGTCTTCTCCAGCACACGCAAGCTGTGGCCTCTCTGTCCACTTCTGGATTGCCGAGGGTCCCTGTAGGACACAGTTTCATCCCTGCAACCCTGGAAGCTGGTAAACAGTATGCTCGTAATAAGATGTGTCTTGTTACCTGAAAAAAGATTGGAAGGTCTCAAGAGACAGCAATGCTATTTTAAGAAGAATTTCTATAAAAGTGCAGTTAGAAGGTAAACAAAGGAACACTTATACCTAATAATGAAGATTTAAAATAATGAAATTTGCAAAATAAAAAAATCTTCCATTAGATTTAAAGTGAAACTCTAATTCTTTGTGACTATGTGAGGTATTGGTTTTGCCTTGCCTTTTTGGCTAGCTTCCTAGTTTATTTCTAAATCCACGTTGCTAAGCTTTGGTTTCTTAGGTTGGGTACTGATTTCTGCAGATACAGGGAGTGTGTACATCTCCAGTTTAGACTAAGTTTGTTTCCTGGTCATGTTTACTATATATGTTTCAGATAATACCTTTTTACATTTTGAATGCAACAAATTACTTTGGCCGTATAATTGATAAACACATGGATCTTTATGCAACTCTCAATGCTGAAATGAATGAGTATTTTAAGGATTCTAATAAAACAACTGTGGAAAAGGTGGAGAAGTTTGGATTGTATGGATTAGCAGAAAAAACGCTTTTTCACAGGTAACATATCTGTTTATTTCACCTGTAAAGTTTTGAAGCATGCGATAACTAAATGGTATTGAGTTCCTATTTTCACCTCTGTCCATTTGAGTGTGTATGTGAGCCTGGTGACAGCGGGGTTTTACCCCCAGATCTGCTCCAGTTCTTCGTGGGAAACTCTTCCCCAGGCTCCTGAGCGTGGTGACACCGTGACCCGTTGAGCCATCACTGTGTGCAACATACACATACATCTTTAACTCACTTAATTCTTGCCAAGTTCCTATCAAGTGTGCATCATTCCCTTTCTACAGATAAGAAAACAGCCTTGGCAATGTTACGAACGTGGTGTCAGGTCAACTCGATACCTGGCATAGTTCGTTCCAACCTGGTCAGTCTGAATCACATGCTTGTTTGCACCCACTTCCCTTAAATCGACACCTGGCGCCACCTGGTGATAACCTTGAATTCAGAAACTTTGAAACTTGACAGGTGACGTCGCTCATGCCTGTAATCCCAGCACTGTGGGAGGCTGAGGTGAATGGTTTGCTTAAGCCCAGGAGGTCGAGGCTGCACTGAGCTAAGATCATGCCACTGCACTCCAGTCTGGGCCACAGAGCAAGACCTTGTCTCTGCAAAAAACAAACAAACAAAAAAGACAAAAAGAAAAAAACTTTGTGACTTTAATTTGCTATGTTAATTTTTATTATGTTGTTAGATAAAAGGATTTACTCTTATTCAAAAGTACATGTTTTTATACCTATGTATACTTTAACAAATCCACCACTTGAATTACTGAAGGCCTTAGTTTTTATTTCTAGTATAGAGTAAAATCATGGCGTTTCGGAGTCTTTTTATATGTTTTCCATTTCATGGTGATTTGAGGCAAAGACAGTCCTTTCTGGAATCTCTGTGTTGAACCAATGCCATGTTGCTCTCCAGGGTTCAGGTGTTGGAAGTGAGCCAAAAAGAAGACGCCTGGGCCCTGGATGACATCCTCGTAGAGTTCATTGACGAAGGCAGGACAGGACTTGTCACAAGAGACCAGCTGCTATATCTCCCAGAACATTTCCACGCGCTTCCCCCGCAGGCTGTGGAGTTTATTGTCTGTAGGGTGAAACCTGCAGACAATGAAATGGAATGGAATCCGAAGGTGGGTTATTTTGGCTTTTTATCTAGTGTTGACTTTTAGAATGTATTTAACCCAGAATATACACAGAATTGAGGCCTGTCTGGATTTAGAGTGTCACATTTGGGCAGGGAAAGCGCGGTCTGCTCAGATCCCCACAGTGTGTGAACATCCCAGCTGAGCCCTCAGAGAGGTGCTGGGCAGCCGCAACACTGCCACCGCCACTAACCTTGTGCTTACGCTCACAGAATCGGTATAAAGTAGGGATGTCGGTAAAATAAATTGCCCATCAGCCTAAGCAGGGGAAGCACCTACAAAATTCCAGGCTGGGCCCTGTGGCCTATAATCTCAACAGTTTGGGAAACCAAGGGATGAGGATCCCTTGAGCCCAGGAAGTTGAGGCTGTAATGATCTATGATCGTGTTACTACATTCCAGCCTAGGTGACAGAGCGAGACCCTGTCTCTTAAAGAAAACAAATCAAAAAACAGAAAAAAAGTGAAAAAGTGGACCCTCCAGCCAAAGAGGGGGCACAGTGGGTGGTCTCAGGAGAGGCCAGGTGATTCCACTGGGGCAGGGACGATGGGCCAGGAAGGAGAGATGGAGGCCAGAAAAGCTGCCAAAGGAAGGGTTGTTTCCTCTGGGCTTCGTGGGATAACTAGGATGTCACCAAGTAGAACAGATGGGCGTTGAAAGCAAAGAGAACCACTCGTGCTGAGGCACAGGCACAGAAGGGGACCCCATCTGGGCTCACGTGGCCGTCCAAGTGGAGTGGGAAGGCCCAGCCCTTGTGGCCAGGGAGAGACCTGCAGCCAGTCCTGCCCATCACTGGAGCATGAGTTGTGTTGCTAAGTGCTCCGATTCTCCAAGGAAAGGTTACATTTTGCATAATTCGACAAATGGGACATGAAATAAGTCATTGCAATTGGCAAAGTAAAAACAGTTTGGGTTATAAACAAAGTTAAACGTTATCCAGGAAATAAACAAGTGAATGCATGTTTATTGCATTCACTTTTATTGTATCCCATGATGCAGGATAAACACACAACCTTACTCTTCTAAGTTTAGTTAAAGGAGCCTTTATCACAAGGCAGTGGTGTTCCTTCTTTGTAATGACCGTCTCCTGTGTACCAGGTGCCCTCCTGGGTTCTGGGGATGTAGTCATCAGCAAGAAAGTCACAGTCCTTTCCCCAAGAAACACCTGACCTGTGAAGATGACTGACCGAAAGTCTCCCTCGAAGGAGCAGCCTTCTGTGGGAATGGAGAAAGCTTCTCCTGTGTCCGTTCTTCCGAATTAATTCACCAAGTGCAAGGGGGACGGAAATGGGCAGGTCCGTTTTGCCCTGCTTTGTTCATGTGAAAATGTGCATGAGAGGTTGCTTAGACAGGTCCTGCCTGTTGTGTTCCTCCTTGAGAGGAAACGGCCATGGCCAGGCGTGGTGACTCACACCTGTAATCCTTGGGAGCCCAAGATGGGAGGATTGCTCGAGCCTAGGAGTTCAAGACCAGCCTGGACAACGTTGTGAGACCCCATCTCTAAAAAAAAAAAATTAAAAATTAACCAAGTGTGGTGGTGCGTGTCTGTGGTCTCAGCTACTGGGGAGGCTGAAGAAGGAGGATTGCTGGGGCCCTCAAGGCTGCAGCGAGCTATGATTATGCCACTGCACTCCAGCCTGGGTGGTGGAGAGAGATCCTGTGTCAAAGAAAAAAAGAAGGAAAGAAAACAACAGCCATTTACTCAGGGAGGGGTACACAAAAGACCAGGCCCTCAGCTCCAGTGTCACTGGCTGCAAGGCCGCTCCATTGCAGTGACAGCCTCAGAGCAGGAGGAACAACTTTCACTTCACTTTCATTGAGCTTTCAAAGAAACAGGCATCTGTGCTTTAAAGACAGACTGGCAGGTGATGGAGGAGATGGGGCACGCATGACCACAGAGGGAAATGTACAGTGTTGGGTCCCAAAGGCACAGACCCTGCCTTGAGCTCTGGGAACTCACTAGTAAGAGACCATGGGCGAGTTCCTTTCCACATCTGCCTCACTAAACTCTGCTATTAGCCTTGTGGACGAAAGGGGGTGGTGACCTCTGTGACCTCATAGCGTTACTGTGAGGCTCAAAGGAAATACATGGAATATTTTGCAAACTGTATGGTGTATACAAAATAAGGTATTTTGTTGAAGCCTCACCTAAAATAATGTTAAGTGCTTTTTTCAGGTTACTAGGTACATCCATCATAAAATTGTTGGAAAATTGCATGTTGCAAAAGTGATCCTGGCTTTGGGAAATACAGTTTGGATTGATCCAATGGTAAGTATGCATTTTTCTTAAAAATAAATCTGTTTGAATGGGCCACTAAAATTATCCAGATTATTCTAAGCTGTCACTTGAATGACTGCTGCACAGAAACGGTGACTTATTTGGGGCTCTGTTAGGGAGAGGTGTTTTTCATGTTATTTGGGTCATGAATTGGGTTGTGGGTTTAGTTTTTGTTCAGGGGAACATTTTACATTGTAACCCCAGCACACATGTGCATTGCGTATGTGAGGCACACGGACACACACACATGCAGCTGAACAAAGCTTTGTGAGGACTCCATGTGACATTCTCTGATGCTGACAGTTTCTAACTTGCCCATTCCCCACGCACTTACTGAGCACCTGCCACGTGCCAGGAGCAGTGCTGGGCACTGGGTTCCCTCTGGGAGCAAAGCCCACGAAGCCCCCATCCTGCAGAGCAGCCCCTCAACCGGCCTCTGTGTCTCTCCACGGCTGCTGACACCACCCTCCCTGCTTGTTCCCCAGGAGCTCCACTCCACTCACAGTTCTGCTGTGTTACACTTAAATCTTATTATGAATACTTACAAGATTTAACAGAGTCAGTTTATAAAAACTTTTGCTGAAAGTTATTTTTATGAGGTTGGAAAAGTTTTAACATGTTAAAAGGGGAATTTGGATGTAAGGTTTAAGACTAAGCAGAAAATGGTTTTCAGAAGAGAAAATATGGATTACAAATGCAGGTAAATGAGGAGATTTGGGCATCTTAGTTGATGCTGTGATATTATTGTGTTTGTTTTTTGTTGGGGGGAGAAAAGCAGAAATTTTATTAAGTGGAGATTTAAAAGAGATTGAAGTAAAGAAAAAAAACCACCGGGTGGATGTGTCCACACTGCAGTGCGTGTGGCAGTGCTCACGGCAGCCAGAGGGAAACAGACCTGCCCTCACCGTCTCCACCTGCTCCTGCTCCCACCCAGTTTGAGCAGAGAGAGGCTCCTCCACACATTCCCCGGTGGGCACACATTCCTGGGAAGAGGCCCCAGGCAAGGCAGGCCTGGAGCACCCTCCACCCTCACCATGGAAGGGACGGCCCCTCCTATACCCACACCACCACCAACAGGGCCAGGTTGTTAGAGATTTTTGTGTTTTACTTAATTTTGTATAAATGGAAATGGATGAGGATGTTTTGGTTGCAGAAAAGACGAACAGAAGAAATGGGCCAGAACAGGATTCAGGTTCTTGGCTTAGGCCCTTCCCAGGCACGGGCAGATGCTGAGCCTCAGGAGGTAAAAAGAGTTGAGAAAGAATGAGAAAGATGTAAGAATTATGCATCTGACTAGGGGTTTATCCCAGATTTGCAAGTTGGTCATGACTAGGGGTTTATCCCAGATTTGCTCTTGCCACCCCCCCCCCACCACCTGCCCATATTTCTGTGGCATGGGGCAAGGCCTGGACAATTCAGATGGAGCCTCAGGTATGAAGCAACCCAGATGCTGCCATGGGAAGCCCTGCATATCGTGGCAAGCGCCGAAGTGCAGCCGACGTGGCAGGATGAACCAGAGAGGCCCTGTGAGAGTATCTGTGCTTCAGTTAAAATTCAGAGTGACTCCTCCTAATGTTCAATTTTTTTCATTGATTCAAGGTGCACATTACAAACCTTTCCAATTTAAAAACCTCTGTCATTGATTATAATGTTCGAGCTGAAATTTTGTCCATGGGAATGGGCATTGATAATCCAGAACATATAGAACAACTGAAAAAATTACGTGAAGACGCAAAGATACCAGCTTTTGAAGAAAGCCTAAGCCAGACCCCGTAAGTGAATTTCTGTCTCCCTTTTGGAAGAGCTGTTTTTTGGAAATACAACTCACAAGTGTTAAGGACATGTTTTATGAAAGTAGAAGAGTTGGCTGGGAGTGGTGGCTCATGCCTGTAATCCCAGCACTTTGGGAGGCTGAGGTGGGCGGATCACGAGGTCAGGAAATCAAGACCATCCTGGCCAACATGGTGAAACCCCGTCTGTACTAAAAACACAAAAATTAGCTGGGTGTGGTGGTGCATGCCTGTAATCCCAGCTACTCAGGGGGCTGAGGCAGGAGAATCGCTTGAACCCGGGAGGCAGAGGTTGCAGTGAGCCGAGATCACGCCACTACAGTCCAGTCTGGTGACAGAGTGAGACTACGTCTCAAAAAAAAAAAAAAAAAGTAGAAGAGTTTTGTTTTTGTTTTTTTTTTTTTTTTTTTTTTTTTTTTTTTTTTTTTTTGAGACGGAGTCTCGCTCTGTCGCCCAGGCTGGAGTGCAGTGGCTGGATCTCGGCTCACTGCAAGCTCCGCCTCCCGGGTTCACGCCATTCTCCTGCCTCAGCCTCCTGAGTAGCTGGGACTACAGGCGCCCACAACCGCGCCCGGCTAATTTTTTGTATTTTTAGTAGAGACGGGGTTTCACCGTGGTCTCGATCTCCTGACCTTGTGATCCGCCTGCCTCGGCCTCCCAAAGTGCTGGGATTACAGGCGTGAGCCACCGCGCCCGGCCAAAAGTAGAAGAGTTTTTAACGAGTCTCCATGTACCCATCACTCAGTTGTAATAATGACCAAGATTTTGAAAATCTAGTTTTATCTCTACCACAGCCCACACTTGCTTTTGTTGGCGTATTATAAAGCGATCTCAAATATAGTATTTCACCTGCATCTCTTACAGAAAGGATCGTTAACTTTTTATTGACAAATAGCACACATACAGAAAAGTGCGCACATCAGACGTGATGTGTTTCCTGAGTATACCTGTGTAACCAGCCCAGATCAAGAAACAGAGCCTGGCTCAGAGCCTCCCCTCCCTCTAGCTACTCCCCCTCCCCAACAGGAGCCATTCTCCTGATGTGGAAAAGCAGGGATGGTTTTCCCCAGTTTTGTACTTTGAATGGAATTAGACAGTATGCCCCCTCACCATGGTGAGTTACAGAAGCTAGGCTCAAAGGAGGCATAAATTCTCTAAATTCTCAGTTACATAATGTTCCTTTGTATGAATATACCATTATTTGTTTACCCATTCTACTGTTGACTGGGGAGATTTCCAGTTTGGGGTACTTCAAGTAATGGTGCTTTAAACATTACCATACATGTCTTTTACAAATATATACACTTAGAAATAAATTTCTGATGGGATTACTAAGTCGTAGTTAGAGTTACTACCCAATAGTGTTCCAAACTGGCTGCACCAGCGTCTCCTCCCATGGAGGGTATCAGGGAGACTGTGACAGTCACTCTGAGGAGGGATCCTGGCAGCTCCAGAGGGGGAAGGATCTGTATCAAGACTTCCTTCCAGTTAGGAGGAAAACAGCAGGCATCTGTTAAGAAAGTTGGCAAAAGACATGAGCAGCAACTTCAGGATGCCTAATTACCATATGAGAAGGTGCTGGAACTCCTAAAAGTCCAGGGAGTAACACCACAGCATGCCTAGCCCACCAGAGAGGGGAACGAGAGAAGGAAGGAAAACATGCACCACGTGTGGGCAGGGATGAGAGCGGCAGGGTTTCCCAAAACTTAACGAGAGCACTGTTAGCACAGCTAAAAAGACTCCCAGCGATTCCTTCAATTGCATGTGTTTTATTGTGGCAAAATACACATGACAACAGCTGCCATTTAAATTCTTTTTAAGTGTACAGTTCAGTGGCATTTAGGACATTCTCAGTGCTGTGCAACCATCATCACTCTCCATCTCCAGAACTTGCTCATCTTCTGGACAGAAACTCCATACTCCTTAAATAATAATTCCAGAGTCTGCCCCCGCAGGCCTCCTACTCTCCTTTGTCTCTAAGAATCTGCCAATCCTGGGCACTTTCAGTAGAACCGTCCACTGTTTGCCCTTTTGTGTCTGGCTCATCTCAGTGGAATGTCCTCAAGGTCCACCCGTGTTGCAGCCCGGGTCAGATTTCCTTCCCTTTGAAACTTGTCCTCCATGGCATGGATCACCACGTTTCGCTTCTCCATTCATCTGCCTGTGCACACCTGGGCTGCTGCCCCTCTTGACTGTGGTGGATGTGCTCCTGTGTACAGTGTACACAGGTGTACACATACCGGTTTTTTTTTTTTTTTTTTTTTTTTTTTGAGACGGAGTCTCGCTCTGCTGCCCAGGCTGGAGTGCAGTGGCCGGATCTCAGCTCACTGCAAGCTCCGCCTCCCGGGTTCCCGCCATTCTCCTGCCTCAGCCTCCCCAGTAGCTGGGACTACAGGCACCCGCCACCTCGCCCGGCTAGTTTTTTGTATTTTTTAGTAGAGACGGGGTTTCACCATGTTAGCCAGGATGGTCTCGATCTCCCGACCTCGTGATCCGCCCGTCTCGGCCTCCCAAAGTGCTGGGATTACAGGCTTGAGCCACCGCGCCCGGCCGTACACATACCTGTTTGAGCCCCTGCCTTCACTTCTCTGGGGTTGCTACTCAGAAGTGGAGCTGCTGGGCCCTGTGGGTATCCTGTGCATGATTTTTGGGGACCCTCCATCCAGTTCCTGCAGCTTCTGCCCCATTGCCTGTTCCACCAGCCATTGCCTGTTCCACCAGCTACATCCGAGGCCTGCAGTTCTCCATGTCCTCTCCTTGACCCTGCCCGAGGTGCAAACTCCAGGTCTCTTCGGGGCTCTTCCGGGCATGCCTCTGTGCGCTTGTGCTATTCTAAATGGCCCATAAACACGAATGCTTTTAAACATCCTAATTCCCCAGTCTCTCGCTCTCCACGTCTCCTCCGGCCCGGCCTACCCAGGCATCTGGGGTCTGTAGGGCCTGGTAGCTTTAGAAGCAGGCCTCCATCTCAATAAATAAATAAATAAATAAGTAAAAAGTGCTTTTACCCCTGCACTGTCCCCAGACAGGCTCCACAGACGCACATGATTATTTGCAAATGAAGTCTGCTCTGCTTCCTCCAGGCCGAGGGTGACAGGGACCAGGCCTGCTCAAGACCAGGATCGTCCATCCAAGGAGCAGGAGGGGCAGGGGTGAGTAAGAACACCACAGAGCTTCCTCCCAGAACGCCAGACAGGGGGCCATGTGTGAGGGGGAGCCAGTGAGGGACGGTCCACACGGACGCCTGGGAGGATCCCCACGAGCTGAGGGAAGGACTTGGTGGTGAGTTCCAGGAGCAGGGATGAAGGTGCCCGGAGCAGAGCAGCATACAGGGACCCAGAGGTGCCAGGCTAGGTCTTGCGGGGCCTGTGGCCACTGCAGGGAATGGGCTCTTTCTCCACAGAGGCTGGAGCCATGAGCGGATTTTGAGCAGAGGGGTGACTTGAACAGAAGATGGTTCGTGGCTGCTGTGTTGAGAACAGACTCAAGGGAGGGTAGGGGACAAAGACTGTGCCAGGAGCTTCGGACAGGAGGATGGAGGCTTGGACCAGGCGGCTTTGTGGAGGCTGAGAAGCCGCTGGTTTCTCAGTGTGTTCTGCTGGAGCTGACGGGGCTCCAGCCAGTCTGCATCTGTGGCAAGAGCACAGCCCTCGTGGCAGGGCCTGGGAGCCCCAGAGGTGTGAGAGGAGGGGTCCGGGGGTGAGCCCTGGTGTCTCCGCTGGGGAGCGTGAAGGGTGGGGACGTTGTAGCCAGCAGGTGGAGGGAAGCCTGGAGAGGCAGGTGGGTGAGGGATGCATGTCCCGGACAGGAGTGATGAGCTAGCTCAGGTGCAGCTGCAGACCCAGTGAGTGAGGACCAAGATGTACAGCTGGGCTAGTGGCCTGCCTGCTGGGCTAGTGGCCTGCCGGGCTAGAGACCTGTTGAGTTAGTGACTTCCTGGTTTAGTGGCCTGCCGGGCTAGTGGCCTACTGGGCTGGTGACTTGCTGGGTTAGTGGCCTGCTGGGCTAGTGGCCTGCTGGGCTGGTGACTTGCTGGGCTAGTGGCCTGCTGGGCTAGTGACTTGCTGGGTTAGTGGCCTGCTGGGCTAGTGGCCTGCTGGGCTAGTGACTTGCTAGGCTAGTGGCCTGCTGGGCTGTTGGTGGTTGGTGACCTTGAAAGATTCCTGAGTTGCAGCTGAAAGGAGGAGGATTTAAAATAATGTGGACCGGGTGTGGTGGCTCATGCCTGTAATCCCAGCACTTTGGGAGGCCGAGGCAGGAGAATTGCTTGAGCTCAGGAGTTCGAGACCAGCCTGGGCAACATAGCAAGACCCAGTCTCTACTAAAAATACAAAAACTAGCTGGATATGATGGTACACACCTGTAGTTCTAGCTACTTGGAGACTGAGGTGGGAAGATTGGTTGAGTCCGGGAGGTTTAGGCTGCAGCGAGCCGTGATTGTGCCACTGCACTCCAGCCTGGGTGACAGCAAGACCTTATCTCAAAAAAAAAAAAAAAAAAAAGACAAAGATGAACATAGTATGGTCTAAAGTTTTTTAGTTTTTTACCTTAATAAAAATGGATACATATAGGATTAGGATACAGGGTAGTTTCCATCCACTTTCAAGAAAAAAGAAAAATTTTCCCATACTTCTGAGATACTGTTTTAGAAATGAAGATGTCATTAAAGTTTAGTAGATGTAACCAAAATGAGGTTTGGTGGCATATGGGAAGCACCGACTTTGAGCCCCAGATCTGTGTAAAGGCTCCCACAGCCCCTTTCGCACTGTAGCTTTGTAGTTAAGAGAGCTTAACATACCCGTCGTCATGAACACAGAGCATGCAGCAGTATGAGCACTGTGAGGTTTCATAGGGAGCCTGCTAGGAGAGACTCCATCTCAGACAGCTCCTGGAGAATGGGGGATCCTGACAGGTAGAGAGGAATGGCGAGAATATTTCATACTGTGACCAGCAGATCTGAAAGCCACAGGACTTAGCGGTTGGCAGATGTTAGGGAGTGTGGGTCTGTGTGTCTGAGCCCTGGTGCCTGGGGGATGCTGGTGTGGTGGACAGTGACACGTGGTTCCCAGGCACAGCCCATGGCAGAGGAGGAGAGGCTGAGGTGGGCTATGGAGGTGCCAGTTTTTAAGGTTATTGAAAGTCTAAACCTAGGGCTCAGGAAAGCAGCTGGGGAAGGCTCTTGGTTTGCTGCTGTTTGAGGAGAGTCAAAGCTCAGTGAGTATGAGGAAGGAAGGAACCAACCTAGCAGGGGAGGATCTAGAGAAGGAGAAGAGGGTGGGCGACTGCACAGAGCCTGGGGAGGGGCAGTGGCTGGGGACGCTTGCTGCCTGAATCTGGAAAGTGCTGCACCAGAGGCTTCTTCTGGGCCCATCAGAAGACAGGCACACCCCTCCTTCTCACAGGTGTGTGTGTGTGGCTGTCAGAAGACAGCACACTCCTCCTCATGTGTGTGCATGTATGTGCATATGTGTGTGTGTGCGCGCGCGCGTGTGTGTGTGTGTAGGTTTGCTCATTTAGGCCTGAATTGTCTCTTCAAGGATGTATAAAATCCGAGTCACACTGTCACCCACGAGGAAGGGAGCTGGCTGGCTGGGGAGCAGGGATGAGAGGAGCTTTTCAGTGTACAGCCAAATTTGACTTCTTTTAAAATACTGAACCACATGAATGTGGTTACCTGTTCAAAGAACCAAAAGAATAACACAATTTAAAATTTTAAAATAAGTAATCTAGTTAGTTACTAAGCAGGATAAAATATGGGGCAGCACGTTGAATTTAGTAGGTTCCCGTATGTTTAAATGCATGTGTCTGTCCATGTGTTTTAGATAGAGAGGTATAGAAGGCAATAATTTCTTTTTTATGTGAAGAATATTTCTAGAAGTAGGCCCAAACTGGTATCGGGGTGGTCTCTGGGAAGATGGCCGCAGAGCCTGGGTCAGGGGAGGCAGGAAACTGGCTTGTCACTTTCTGTCCTTTGGTCCTGTTTGAAGTGTGCAGCAGTGAGTATGGAAGGGAAACCACCTTGGTAAAGAGTGAAGGCCTCCCTGGTCCTGTGTGCTTGCCCATCATCCTCATCGGAAGGAACCAAGTTGACGGGCTGCCTGGGGCATCTTAAATGAGTCATAAGCTCTGTGTGGGTCTGACTCCAGGGCCACAGGCACGTCACAGTCATTTATTGCCTGCCTCCCTCTGCCACTTGGGCAGCTCCTTTAGAGAGCCAGGTGTTAGCCCCGCCTCTCCCGTCTAGGATGCCTCCTACAGCAGAAGATGCCACTCGCCTGCAGAGCCCCCAGCCTGAGGACACAGGTGCAGAAGGAGGGGCTGAGTCCAAGATGAGCTCAGAAAACCAGAAGCCTGGTGAGTACTTGCTCTTCAAAAGATGGTTAAGTTCAAATCGCTAATGTCTGGAAAATTGCTAATATGTAGACTTTCCACTTTGAGATGAAATGTAGAGAAGATGACATAAACTGATATCACCTAACTGTTCTTATTTTTGGCAGGTCAGCCCCCATTGTTTTGTTTTTGTAGTTTGAGGTCTACCATCCATCCAGTGATGTGCACAGATGTTAAGTGAACAGCTTAGCAGTGTGTGTGTGTGTGTGTGTGTGTGTGTGTGTGTCAGCACCCAGACTGAGCTGTTGAACATTTCCAGGACCCCAGCAGTCTCCTGGCCGGAACCCTCCCCACTGACCATTCTGATTTCTGATGCCGTTAGTTTTGCTGACTTGGAAGCATATAGAATACATTCTTTTATTTTAAATAGAGATGGAGTCTCACTGTGTTCCCCAGGCTGATTTTGAACTCCTGGCCTCAAGTGATCCTTCTTCCTTGGCCTCTAAAAGTGTTAGGATTATAGGCATGAGCCACTTTGCCCAGCCTATAGTATATGTTCTTGTGACTTCCTTCAATCAACATTGTCTGTGAAATTAATCTGTATTATTGCAAGTGGTGGCATTTTTTCTTAATCTTGGAAAGTATTTGCATATTGCATGGCTCTCTCCAGACTTTACATCTAGGCTCACTTTTATTGCACCGCACCTCAGCAAAGAGGAGCAGCTGGCATTTGAACAGAGTTGGCTGACCTTGGCCAGGCTAATTGCACAGACTTAGCAGACATTTCTGATGTGTATGAATTTGGCACTGAGTTAGGTGCCATAAAGAAAAAAGATAATCAGCTGGGCGTGGTGGTGGGCACCTGTAATTCCAGCTACTCAAGAGGCTAAGGTAGGAGGATCAGTTGAACCCGGGTGGCAGAGGTTGCAGTGAGCCAAGATCGCACCAGTGCACTCCAGCCTGGACGACGGAGCAAGACTATCAAAAAACAAAACAAACAAAAAAAACTAGTTGGGCGCGGTGGCTCAGGCCAGTAATCCCAGCACTTCGTGGGGCCCGAGGCGGGTGAATCACTTGAGCTCAGGAGTTTGAGACCAGCCTGGTCAACATGTTGGAACCCCGTCTCTACTAAAAACACAAAAAAATTAGTCAGCTGTGGTGGCACATGCCTGTAGTCCCAGCTACTCGGGAGGCTGAGGCAATAGAACCTCTTGAACCCGGGAGGCGGAGGTTGCAGTGAGCCAAGATCACACCACTGCACTCTTGCCTGGGCAACAGAATGAGACTCCATCTCCAAAAAAAAAAAAAAGAAAGAAAAGATGAATGCGGGCAGGCGCAGTAGCTCAAGCCTGTAATCCCAGCACTTTGGGAGGCCGAGGTGGGCGGATCATGAGGTCAGGAGGTCGAGACAATCCTGGCTAACACGGCGAAACCCTGTCTCTACTAAAAATACAAAAAATTAGCTGGGCGTGGTAGCAGGCACCTGTAGTCCCAACTACTCGGGAGGCTGAGGCAGGAGAATGGTGTGAACCCGGGAGGCAGAGCTTGCAGTGAGCCGAGATGGCGCCACTGCACTCCAGCCTGGGGACGGAGCAAGACTCCATTTCAAAAAAAAAAAGAAAAGAAAAGATAAATGGGACAAAAGCCAAGCCCCTTGTGGAAGGGGAAGTCAGTGAGGGAGAAGGAAAGGAGAGGTGAGGAGACCATTTGCCGTCACTGGAATTTACCTTCGTGTGGCCTTTTAATTTTGATATTCATTGTCTTTATGAAATGGGGTTAGGTCATTGCTCCTTGTCTTGACAAATCGTAGAAATTGCCTAGACAACATATATTGATAAACTCATCCCATGACTAGACAAAGTCTCCAGATAAACTCATCCCATGACTAGACAACATATATTGAAAAACTCATCCCATGACTAGACAAAGTCTCCAACACTCCAATGCTGGGAGCTCCAGCTTTCCACACCACCGATGTTCTGCGCCCCTGCTGTGGTCCCTCATTCCGCTTCCCAGGAGGGCGGGCTAAGATCCTGGGAGGGTGGACCCTGCACGGCTCTGCTCCCTTTGATATGCATCCCGAGACAGTGAAACCCACAGATAACACAGCTGAGGTGCTGAGAGCCCCAGAAGATGGTTTGCTCCCTGACAGGTTCATTCCTCACTGAGGATGGAGAGTGCGGGAGGAGGAGCCGCAGAGGTGGCTCCTGTGACGAAGGCCGTCTTGCCCACTGCCTGTGTGATTCCCATGCATCTCTGGATATGTTTTGGAAGTTGTTTCCTAAGGAAGTTCTTCCAGCCATTTCCCCACACAGCGTTTTTTTTGGCGGGGTCGGGGGGGGGGTCGGTTGGGGGTGATTGTTGTGAAGGATGGGGGTCCTCTGGAAGGATGAGTTTAGATGCATTTCACTGTTGCTGCGGTCCAAACCCAGGTTCTTCATCACAGTCCCATGTGCTGCTCTTGCTGGCAGTGACTGTGGCTGGTGAGGTGAGAGGTGCAGGTGAGGAGAAAGGGTCTTCCGGAGCCGAGTGGTATGTGGGGGACTGGATGTAGCTGTTAAAATGCACATACACCTTCTCTTCATAAAGTTTGCCCCTGGATTCGACTACAGTGCGGGGCAGCTGGTTTCATTGTGTGGGATCCACTGGAAAAGGGTTCTGAGGAGTTCTGGGAAAGAGAGAATTTGCAAAGCCAGCTGGTCAGAGGAACAGGGTCATTGGGACAACAGTTGTCATTAAGAGGATTTTCCCAGAGCAGTGTTTATTCCACAGTAGCAGACCGGGATCCAGTAGACTGCAGAGGTGGGGCTGAAGTGGGTCTGCACTGGCGCAGGCCCTGCTACTGGCTGATTTGCCCTTTGCATAGAGCCTGCTGTGGGGCCCAAGGGGGACGTCAGGGCAGCCAGGTGGGTCCCCCAAACCATAGCTCTTGGAGGACATGCAGTTGTTTACTGAGCTCTACTGGGAAGCTCTGGCTGTTAGATGTCCACTGCAGCCACCAGGCACTTGGCCGCCTTCCTGGAAGAGCCACCGTAAAGGGGAACCCCCCACCCCGACTGTCTCAGCTGGAAGAGACTTCGTCTCTGGGCTCCTGCTCAGGTTCAGGCAGGTGAAGGAAAATGTCATGCACTTTCTTCATGGTTCTTCTTGCCTTGGCTTCCTGCAGGGTTTCTGGTTTTGGATACTCAGTGTCTCCCTGTGGCTAGAAAAGTAAGATGCATCCATTGTGCCGCCACACGCTGGTGAGGGGCAAGGCCTGAGCTTCAGAGGCTCATCACAGTTAGGGCGGCGTTCCTCCGCAGTGTCTGCCAGCCCTGCGGCAGGTGGTCGGTCTCAGGTGGACCCCGTGCCCTCCTCTGCAGACGCGCCACCCACACGCCACTGTGCCAGGCAGGGCTTCTGGAGGACGTGGGTGTGGGGTTGTTTGTGTTGCATGTAGCCCGGCTCAGGGGCTGCTGCGTGCTCTTTTCCTCCCAGCTGTAGCTGTGCTCTGTGCCAGCAAAACACAATCTTGGGACCCTAAACTCCCTCTGCCAAAGAGGAAGTTACACACTGGACCTGGGTCTGAGGCTGCCTGCCTTTTGCTCCCAAGCAGACAGCTGTCACTTCACAGCCCCGGGTCGTAGCCCCGTGTCCTATATGTCTGCTGTCACATGTTACTTTATGTTGTGTAAAACGTCGCTTTCCTGAGCTAGAGGGGATGCATGATCGTCTTTGTCCTGCCCCGCCCCCCATCGCCCTTTCTCCCTCCAGCTTGCTTTCCCCTTTAGACACCGATGTTTAGGAAGCCCCTTTGGAAAAGCAGAGGCCACGGCACTCCTGTGATTTGTGTTTCCCAGGGCGCATCCTCAACCTTGGATAAATCAACCTCGAGTCAGCGGAGACTCCCTAAGTCCCTCTTTGGTTTATGGCTCCAAGGAGGAACCTGGCCGCTTGCTCCCAGAAGCGGTGTCTTGTCCTTGTTTGGTGGCAGGACCGCCTCCTTCACACCCCAGCTTCACAGCTCTGTGTTTAGGATTAGTCTCAGCGTCTGTGATCAGGCCAGGCCACCCTGGGTTTCCTCTGCTCGTCTCTCCCAGAAGGGCTTGGGGATTGTGCTCTCCAAGGTTCTTGAGGTCACTGGGTCAGTGCACTCATTTCCGGAGGCCACTCCATGGCAGGCTGCACGTGACACGGAGCATGGCGCTTTCCCAGCGGGAGTCTGTCTGTTTCTTTGCCGTTGTATTGTATACCACGAGTAAACCACAGAGGGTGGATCTGCTTTCCATCTCAGGCTACCGTGATTCCAGCAGATGTGAACATTCTTGCTCTGGTGTTTGGATGGAAGCCTTGTCTGCTGGAGATTGAGAAGTTCACACTGCGTTGTTTGAGGATATGTCATGTCCAGCACTGGCTCCTTGTATGTGCTGGCCGCTATCCTCGAAGTTGTCCTTAGGGCATCCTGGCAGGTCAAGACAGCCCCAGAGAAGTCTGCATGTTTGTATGCAAGGCCAGCCACTGCAATGAGGTTCTTTTTCAAATGAGTGACTTTACTTCCTGGTCATTTAATTTTAATACTTGTCAAAGGCTGTTTTTATTTTAAAATAAAATTTTACGCCAGGCACAGTGGCTTAAGCCTGTAATCCCAACACTTTGGGAGGCCAAGGTGGGTGGATCACCTGAGGTCAGGAGTTCGAGACGAGCCTGACCAACGTGGTGAAACCCCGTCTCTACTAAAAATACAATATTAGCCGAGTGTGGTGGTGCATGCTTATAATCCCAGCTACTTGGTAGGCTGAGGCAGGAGAATCACTTGAACCCAAAGGCGGAGGTTGCAGTGAGTCAAGATTGCACCATTGCACTTCTGTCTGGGCACCAAGAACAAAACTCTGTCTCAAAAATAAAATAAAAAATTTTAAATTTTGTTTACCTATGTGACGGTTTTAATTTTTTCTAACTGTTCTTTGCAGCTAGATACTAGGGTTACTTAATTTACACTCTTACGTGATTCTCATCTAGAAGTTGCATAAGGTACAAAAAAGTATATATATGTGTGTACATGATGGAGTTACATATAAATAACCTGTAGGAAAATCTGACATTGATTTTGTGCAGAAACTTCATCTGGAAACACTGAAGGTGCCTCCATTAGCAGAACTGCACAGCCGCCTCTGAAAAGGTATGTCCACTCGGCATGGAGGAGTCGGCATCCCTTACCCAGTAAATAAGATCAATGAATGTGTAGGTCTTTCTCTCTTCTTCTAGCTTCCACCCACAAATAAAATGGTTCCAAAAAGAAGATGTCGTCATCTTAAAGATACGAATAAGGAATGTAAAGGACTGCAAGTGTCAGTATTTCAGGGATAGAGTCGTTTTCAGGTAGGTTTATGTATAGTCATATAAAGTAAAATAGAAATAATTTCTAGCATTTTAAAAGGCTGACTTTCTTTTTATAAACCCAGTGCTTGGGTGGGAGACAGATTTTACCTGGCTGATCTGGAGCTGCGGGGCAACATAAGGAAAGATGAGTGCAAATGTGTAATTAGAAACGAGGAGCCTGTGATCACTCTGGCCAAAGAGAGAAGGGAGGCATGGTGTCACCTACTCAGACAGAGGGTGAGTTGGAATGCGCTCAGAGGGTGGTCTTTACCCTGAGTGTGTCATACTCACCCACTCACTGTCAGCTGTTCTCTTGAGCAGAACCCCAACGTGGCTTTTGATTTTGATCACTGGGAAGACTGTGAAGAGGACAGCCAGTTCCCCAAGGGTAAGGCGTGGAGCGCCCACTCTCGGAGGGGTTGTAGGTCCTGAGGGTAGTGAGGGACACCATCACCCACTTAGGAATTCAGCCTTGGTGGAAGTGGGCCGTTCACATCAAGCCCTGAGAAATTAGTTTTCTCTTTGTTGATCTTGGTGCTAAATGTTCTGGTTTGAGTACTTTTCAACCCTTGGTGATAAACACACCTTTTAATAACACACTACAGATATTCTTCCCAGAAGAATAAATTATTTGTAAGCAGACCAATTTGACCTGCTCATTTCTTACCTAAAATAATGAAAATATAAAATAAGATACATAGAGCTGGAATCCAAGGCATTTTTTTCTGCATTGACCCAAATAATGGGGGGAAATAAAGAAAGATTTGCTGTTTAGTCTACACTTAACTTATGTGTTATAATATCTTATTCCTTTAGTAGTGAATTCTAAAAGCCTGCCGCGCACAGTGGCAGAGGTGGCTGAAGACAGTAGCCGCAGCACTTCAGAGGATGACGACAGTGAGAGTGAATGATGTCCTCAAGAGCGGCTGGAAGATGTTGAACAAAAACGAATATTGCCATGTGACTTCAAAGTTAAGAAAACAGTCAGTCATAACCAAATCTTTCTTTTTTTTTTTTTTTTTTTTGAGACAGTCTTGTTCTGACGGCCAGGCTGGAGTGCAGTGGCACGATCCTGGCTCACTGCAACCTCCGCCTCACAGGCTCAGGCAATTCTCCTGCCTCAGCCTCCCGAGTAGCTGGGATTACAGGCATGTGACACCACGCCTGGCTAATTTTTGTATTTTTAGTAGAGACAGGGTTTCACCATGTTGGACAGGCTGTTCTTGAACTCCTGATCTCAGGTAATCCTCCCACCTCAGCCTCCTAAAGTGCTGGGATTACAGGTGTGAGCCATCACACCCGGCCCACCAAATCTTTCTTTACCTCAAGGATAAATGATTACTGTCATCTTGTGGTGCTGGACTTGGTAATGGTGAGAAATTCTTCATTGACTTAAAAATAGACTGATGACAAGACCATCAAAGGAGGGTGGACACAGAGAAACGGCACATGTAGTCTGATCCTGCTGGCTTGTCTGTCCTGTCCGCGCCTCTCGCCACTCACCCTGGCAGAGCAGACGTGCATCTGGGTGGTGAAGTGCACTGTCTGGAGTCAGTCCATTCATTTTCTTTTCACCTAGACCTCTGTTTGATGCATTGCTACAAACCTGATCTTATACATATAAATTGAGGTTTCTAATATAAATTGAGGTTTCACACTTACACTCAGCAACATTGAACCAGCCCTTTCAACCATGAGATAGTGGGATTTAACATAACCATCTGTGTGAATTGATAGTGTTGGCGTTCTTGGATAGTGTGACAGCTCCTCCGAATGAGTTGACTTCTGATGAAGAGAGAGTCCAAGGATAGAAATCGGATTGCTCAGTAAGACCCGGGGCTTTCCGGGGTGAAGCTGCTGTTTCTAAACAATCCCTTGGACCTGCAGGGTCCTGAGCAAATGGCACAAAAGTTGCTTTTTAGTGGAAACTCACAAGGGCCTATGGGGTGCCTGGAGGTGACCTCTGAACACCTACATGTTGTGAGCCCTGCAGACATTCGCCACCCCATCTGTGTGTGGCTGCAGCACCCAGGGTCACCAGGTTTAGGGGAGGAGTGTATTTAGTCATGGCCACACCCAGAGGCTGGCTGGCTTTTGTGCTTTGGGTTTGTTGAGTGAAACGTGAGAAATGTGAGCTGTTGGGAAGTTAAAAGTCCTGCGCACTCAGTGTCTGTTTCTCAACTTCGCCTCGGAATGGAAGAGAATTCGGATAGAACATGAGTGTTGTGTGGCGGCCCCAAGATCATTATTGTTTTTTTTTGCTTCAGAAAGCGCCGTTGCCCAGGCTTACATATGTCCCAGCAGAAGCCACTGCTTGAACTAGAGGCGGACTTTGTCATCAAGCTGTCCTGTGAGCAGGTCTGGATCACACTCTGGCTCAGTTTTCTCATCTGTAAAATGAGACAGCCCCTCATTGTGTGGCCTGGCCTTGTCTCAGGGAGCGCCCACCGAGTGCTGCCGGGTGGGGCAGTCTTTCTGCCCAGTGGCTCCGTGATGGGGGCTCAGAGCCCTGGCCTCCCCTGGGAGGACACGCTCTGCAGCCAGGACAGCTGCTGGAAGTGTGCCCAGGTCACTGCTGTGAACTTCGCAGGGTGACTGGCAGGTATCAAATCGGCCCATAAAGGAAGATGGTGATTTTCCTTTTTTGTAGCTAAATTGGGCAGGCTCTTGGGAAATAGAAAGTTCTGGTGGTTTTGCTGGCAAAGGTTTTGACTGTGGAGCTCTTCTAACACCCATGTCAGTGTCCATTTCTCTGCATGTGGCTGCTGCCCTGTTGGTGGAGGTCTGGGGGCAGAGACCAGGCCACCGTCCGGTGGCTCCCGTGCGCACCAGCTGCCTGCTGTTTACACCCGGGTGCGCCGAGTCTCTTTAGTACAACATAGCAAATGATAATAGCTAGTGACATTGTGTTTCCTGTGCACGTGTGAAAATGCAGGGAGGACAACTGCGTACTTAGATCTGTTTCTTTTTTCAGACATTCAAACGTTCTAATATCTGAATCTCTTAACATTTTATAGGATATCGGATGCTGATTATGTGAACAATTCGTAATTGGTTTTCTGTACTGCTATGAATATGTCTGATTTCAAGTTTTGGGCAAATACCTAAAATGCAAGGTGAAAGTGCCTTTGTCTCTATGCTTCTAAAATCGCTCATACTTAGTTGTGGTATGGCTGCCTTTTGCAGCATATCATCAATAAAATTTCAGTGTTTTCACAGAAATGTTGCTTTTTACATACGTTAAACAGTACTTTCCCTGAATGCCAAACACAAAATAAAACTTTACTCACCACACTTTCTGGTTTGACTAAAACGCCCGTGAAGGCTGCTGGGGAGCCAGCAATGCTGACTGGCAACACAGGCCACCCTCGTGATGAGCACATCAGCTGTGGAGAGTTCTGGACGGAGGCTCAGCTCTTGCCATTTATCCTGGTAGATACATGCCACGCACATCACGGGTTCAGCACAGGGGTGCCAGTACTTTTAGGGTAGGGGAGAGTGGGTGATAAACATTTATACTTTAATATTTTTACATATTTATTTAGAGTTGGGGTCTCTGTCATCCAGGCTGGAGTGCAGTGGCATGATGATGGCTCACTACACCCTCAACTCCCAGGCTCAGGTCATCCTCCCACCTCATTCTCTTTAGCTGAAACTACAGGAGTGCACCATCATGCCTGGCTAATTTTTTAATGTTTTTTGTAGAGACATGATTTTGCCATGTTGCCCAGGCTGGTCTTGAACTCCTGGACGCAAGTGATCTATCCACCTTGGCCTCCCAAAGTGCTGAGACTATAGGCGTGAGCCACCGCACCTGGCCAGTAATTTACTGTTGTTTAAATCTAAATCAAAGCAAAAATGTCATCCATTTTATATAAAAGAGCCCTTATTGACATTGAGTTTAAAGAATGCCTTTCATTTAAGTGTGATATGCCCTTTGTTAAATAGTTGCCACTGTGATAGTGGCTTTTATTCAGCCCTTCCCTAAGCATCTGCCTTCTGTTAGGTGACATCTCACCTGACAGCAACTTTAGCAAACACTTGCCACTTCTCCTTTCTGGAACCCCCACCCAGAGAACTAAGAATATCTAAAAATAACAATATTTTAAACATCTGAGTATATTTTATTCATAAGAAAAATATCAGGAAGAAATAACCACAAATATTGCTTAAGAAAATAAATTCAGCTTTGACTTGGCTACAAGAGATGGAGCTTGTTACTCAGGGTCTTCCTCCGGTGGGACCACTTCCATTAGCATCTGAAGGTGCATGGTAATCGGCTCTGAAATAAGAGTCAAAAATGAGTGCAGTTAGACTGAAATTCAGAAGCTCCACTGGAGTTGTGGGTGAGGGTGACGTTGTTCTCAGTCTTTGGTGATGTGTCACCTAGAGCCTGTGCTCAGGGTTTGGCCAGCTTTTCCTGCCTTCTGGTTGGATTTTCACACTTTCCTGGTTTGTGTCTTCTCCCAAAATTGCAGGAATAGAAAGAAAAACCTCCTAGGACTGTCTGGAGGGGCGACTGCACTGTCCAGTTGAGACAAGCTGAACAGGAGAAACAGGCAGGCTTTTAATCACATTCACTTAATAAATCTTAACTGGCTGTTACAGGCTGCTGCAGCCAGAGTTAAACTGCACACAGCCCAATTCCTCTCGTCACGGAGCTCCTGGGAGAGGCAGAGGGACAGGGACAGGAAGACCAGGAAACGGATCGCCTCACCGCCCCATGAGGATGCCCAGAAAGTCTTAAAGGCTTTTAGAAATGGGGTTTCCTGCAGTTGAATCTGTTGTGTAGGATAAAACATTGTGAATATAATATAGACTTTTTGTTTTTGTTTTTGTTTTGAGACGGAGTCTCCCTCTGTCGGCCTGGCTGGAGTGCAGTGGCGCAATCTCGGCTCACTGCAAGCTCCGCCTCCTGGGTTCATGCCATTCTCCTGCCTCAGCCTCCCGAGTAGCTGGGACTACAGGCGCCCGCCACCACACCCAGCTAATTTTTTTTTGTATTTTTAGTGGAGACAGGGTTTCACCGTGTTAGCCAGGATGGTCTCCATCTTATGACCTCGTGATCTGCCCCCTCAGCCTCCCAAAGTGCTGGGATTATAGGTGTGAGCCACCGCGCCTGGCCCTATATGAACTTTTTTAAAGGTGTAATTCAGTCTCTTTTGATGTATTTTGACACAAGTGCTTTCTTTTCAGAAGCGAAAGTGGCTAATGTAGCTAAACTTTTAAACAACAACTGTCCTGAAATTGATAAGGGTCAGGACCGCTGAAAGAGAGAGCCCTGTGCCCTTGGCAGTAGAAGGCTTGGGCCCCCGCCCAGTTCCCCAGGCCAAGGCCATGACTTTTTGGGTGTCTTTGTGATGCTGCTAGACCTCTTAGATGATGTCTGCATGTCAGGCAAAGGAGAATGGTGTTTCGGGATGAGGCGCACGATGGTGGGAATATGCCTAACACTACTGAACCTTGCACTGAGAAGTGGCTGAGATAGTAACGTTTGTGTGTCTTTTGCAATTAAAAAGAAAATGGGGCCGGGTGCAGTGGCTCATGCCTGTAATCCCTGCACTTTGGGAGGCTGAAGTGGGTGGATCACCTGAGGTCAGGAGTCCAAGACCAGCCTGACCAACATGATGAAACCCTGACTCTACTAAAAACACAAAACAACAACAAAATTAGCCAGGCATGGTGGCAGGTGCCTGTAATCCCAGCTACTCAGGAAGCTGAGGCAGGAGAATCTCTTGAACCTGGGAGGCAGAGGTTGCAGTGAGCCAAGATTGTGCCAGTGCGCTCCAGCCTGGACAAGAGCGAAACTCTGTCTCAAAGAAAATGGGTGGGCGCAGTGGCTCACATCTGTAATCCCAGCACTTTGGGAGGCCGAGGAGAGTGGATCACCTGAGGTCAGGAGTTCGAGACCAGCCTGGCCAACATGACGAAACCTCATCTCTACTAAAAATACAAAAATTAGCCGTGCGTGGCTACTCAGGAGGCTGAGGCACGAGAATCACTTGAACCCAGGAGGTGGAGACTGCAGTGAGCCGAGACTGCACCACTGCACTCCAGCCTGGGCAACAGAGTGAGACTGTCTCAAAAAAAGAAAAACGGCCAGGTACAGTGGCTTAGGCCGGTAGTCCCAGCACTTTGGAAAGCCAAGGTGGGAGGATCGTTTGAGCCGAGGAGTTCAAGACCAGTCTGGGCCACCTAGCAAGACCCCTTATGTACAAAAAATAAAAACAGTAGCCAGGTGTAGTGTGTGCCTGTGGTCCAGGCTACTTGGGAGGCCCAGGTGGGAAGATGACTTGAGCCTGGGAGTTCAAGGCTACAGTGAGCTATGACCACGCCACTGCACTTTAGCCTGGGCAACAGAGCAAGACTGTGTCTCCAAAAAGAAAAGAAAATGGTGCTTTCCCTTCCTACTTATTATAGTAATTGACGGGAAGAAAATAACCAAGGGTGGACCCAGAGGTGTCCAGTGAGGGCGTGGGCATGTGTCCTCCTGGGACGAGGGAGATCTGCCAACAGGGTAAGACACTGTGACAGAGGTCTTGGAGTCAGGATAGGTGAGGACGCCGTGCCTGCCTGCACCTCACAGAAGCCAGGCGGCCCTTCTGTTGGTACTTACTTGATATTTTCTGAGCCCATCCAAACTTGTAGTGGACAAACAGGAAGTAAAATATAAGGCCGCTTAATATAAACAGCACACAGTAGAGGTACTCCCATGCAGGCTTGCTGATGATTGGAGCCAGAATCAAAAACACGGAGATGAATGTCACCAAGACAGGGATGACTATGGGCACCTGGAGGTGAAAAATGGGTCACAGTGTGGCCATGGGTACTCATTTTCTTTTTGAAAATTTTCATTATTAAAAAAACCAATTTTTATAAAAAGAGTGTGAACTCTATGTACCCCCTCCTCCAATTTCAGTAATTTTAATGTAATTTTGCCAATCTTATTTCATCCATACCTTTTAAAAAATTTCACTTTTTAAAAAATTTTTTGGCTGGGCGTAGTTGCTCACACCTGTAATCCCAGCGCTTTGGGAGGCCGAGGCTGGTGGGTCCCTTGAGGTCAGGAGTTCAAGATCAGCCTTGCTAACATGATGAAACCCCGTCTTTACCAAAAACACAAAAATTAGCCAGGCATGGTGGCAGGTGCCTCTAATCCCAGCTACTCAGGATGCTGAGGCAGGAGAAACGCTTGACCCCAGGAGGTGGAGGCTGCAGTGAGCCGAGATCGCGCCATTGCACTCTAGCCTGGGACACAGGAGGAAAACTCCATCTCAAAAAAGAAAAAGATAAACTGTTTAATGTTTTAGCATCCACTGATGATCGTTGCCTTCGTTATTTCATCAGGGTTTGCAAAATGGTGATTTTTCTAATTTGTCATTTCTTCCTCAGTTATCTGAAATGCTATATGAAGTACTTCAACTTTCTGGTTATTCTGAATTGCAGTTCATACAGGAACGGCAGAATCAGTGCTCTGTTCTATATGTTTTCAGAATGACAAGTTGGGCCCCTGAGACCTCTGAAGGCAACTCTCTATACGTGGTAAATATCAATCCACTGTAGTCATTGTTCATGTTGTTCAGAAGGTCCTGTGCGGGGCAGCAGGAGCCCTTCACACTGCCCTGGGCCTGGGATGCCAGTGCTCTTCAAAAGCCTCTCTGTGGCCGGGCGCGGTGGCTCAAGCCTGTAATCCCAGCACTTTGGGAGGCCAAGACAGGCGGATCACGAGGTCTGGAGGTCAAGACCATCCTGGCTAACACGGTGAAACCCCATCTCTACTATAAAAAACACAAAAAACTAGCCGGGCGAGGTGGCGGGTGCCTGTAGTCCCAGCTACTCGGGAGGCTGAGGCAAGAGAATGGCGTAAACCCAGGAGGCGGAGCTTGCAGTGAGCTGAGATCCGGCCACTGCACTCCAGCCTGGGCGACAGAGCGAGACTCCGTCTCAAAAAAAAAAAAAAAAAAAAGCCTCTTTGTTTTCTAGGTGACAAGAAGTGCCAGACCTGGGTTTTCATTCATCTCTCCAGAGGCAGACCTGGGTTTTCATCCATTTCTCCAGACAGCTTTGTTCCTTTTAGCAGGAAATGGCATTTAAAGACTATAACCTAGAGGCTGGGTGCAGTGGCTCACTCCTGTAATCCCAGCACTTTGGGAGGCCGAGGCGGGCAGATCACTTGAGTCTAGGAGTTCGAGACCAGCCTGGCCAACATGGTGAAACCCTCGTCTCTACTAAAAATACAAAAATTAGCTGGGCATGGTGGCAGATGCCTGTAATCCCAGCAATTTGGGAAGCTGAAGCAGGAAAGTCGCTTGAACCCGGGAGGCGGAGGCTGTAGTGTGCCACTGCACTCCAGCCCAGGCGACAGAGTGTGAGACTCTAAAAATAAAGAATGAATGAATGAATGAATGAATGAATGAATGAATGAATGAATGAATAAATACCATAACGTGGGTGACTGGAGTACTCATTACCCGTTTACAAGGACAGAGGTTAATTCTGGTATTCTCTTATTAGGAGCAAAGTTCAGTTTGCTGGGACTGTTTTGTTTTCATTTTTAAGTGTCATTACATTTTTCCTTTGACTGTGTTTTTTTGTTTGTTTTGTTCTGTTTTTTTTCCCCCAAGACAGAGTCTCACTCTGTACCCCAGGCTGGAGTGCAGTGGCGTGATCTTGGCTCACTGCAACCTCTGCCTCTTGGGTTCAAACAATTCTTCTGCCTCAGCCCCCAATTAGCTGGGATTACAGGCGTGTGCCAACAAGCCCAGCTAATTTTTGTATTTTTAGTAGAGACACGGTTTCACCACGTTGGCCAGGCTGGTCTTGAACTCCAGACCTCAAATGATCTGCCTGCCTTGGCCTCCCAAAGCTCTGGGATTACAGACATGAGCCAACCACACCCAGCCCCTGAATTAAACTTTTAATTAATGGATTTTCTAGTCTTCAGCTACCTTTGCATAGGCTGGACCTAGTCATGATATATGATCTTTTTAGCGTAACTGGGTTCTGTTTGTTAATATTTTATTTTAGATTTTTTATATCGTTATTCCTAAGTGAGATTGGTCAGTGTATTTCCCTTTTTTTGTGTGTTACCTTTGTAAGGTTTGGTGTCAATGTTATAGTCTAAAAATAATTTGAAAAATCAATAAAATCAATAGCTAACCTTAAAAAGGAGAAAGCACAAACACAAATAAAAAATAAAAATGGACAATTAATCTTTACAACATAAGTTATGTTCTAAAGATTAAATTATAAGACTATTTTGTACAACTATATGCAGATAAATTTGAATACCTAGAAGAAATGGACAATTTTCTAGGAAAATGTAATTTCCTAAAACTGATCTTACTTGCATTAGAATCACGGGGAAATTCTAAAAATCGGACAATTCCAGTATTGCTTAATTCATTCCAGTGCATTGAAAAAGGAGAAAAACTTTCAAAAAGTCTGATTATTATTCACTCATTCATTCATTTCTGCTTTTTCTAACACCTTAAGTTTTTTTCTGCTTATTAGTTCCTTCTATTCTTTTGGTTTTCTGTTGTTCTTTATCTTGCTTTTGAAGTTGTCTATTTGTTTTCATTTTTATTGATATATTTAATGTAATGGAACTTCCTCAAAGCACTATTTAAGCTGTGTTCATAGATTATATGTCCTGTCATCATTACTGCTATTTCTAGGAATTTATGTACTTTTGTGCGTCTCACTTTGTCACCCAGGCTGGAGTGCAGTGGCATGATCTCGGCTCACTGCAGCCTCTGCCTCCCAGGTTCAAGTGATTCTCCAGCCTCAGCCTCCCAAGTAGATGGAACTACAGGTACCCGCCACCACGCCTGGCTGATTTTTTGTATTTTAGTAGAGATGGGGTTTCACCGTGTTAACCAGGATGGTCTCAATCTCCTGACCTCGTGATCCGCCCGCCTCGGCCTCCCAGAGTGCTGGGATGACAGGCGTGAGCCACCCGCGCCCGGCCTAATTTTTGTAATTTTCATAATTTTAGTAGGGATGGGGTTTGTAATTTTTGTAAATTTTGTAGGGAGGTAATTTTGTAAATTTTGTAATTGGTAATTTTAGTAGGGATGGGGTTTCACCATGTTGGCTAGGCTGATCTCAAACTCCTGACCTCAACTCCTGATCCCGCCTGCCTCAGCCTCCCAAAGTACTGGGATTACAGGCGTGAGCCACCGTGCCCGGCCAGAATTTATGTACCTTTATGTTCTATTAATATTTCCTCTTGGACCCAAAAGTTTAACTTTTTTCTTTTATCAATTTCCTGTTTTGTTTCATTATAGACAGAGAATGTTATTTGCTTTTTGTTTGTTTTGATTTCTGGGGTTTTCTTTTTGAAATAGCAAGGTTTTCTTCATGGCATTAAAAGCTGTCAGTTTTCAGACAGGTCCCATTTGCACCTGAAAAAGATACTCGCTGTTGTTGGGGTTCAGGGCTTGATAAAATCCTCTAAGATCTATCTTGCTATATTTTAGACCTCCAGTCACTTTTACCAGTGCTGTGTCCAGATCTGTCTTGGCTTGAAGGGTTTTCCAGTCACCTGTCATTAACGTGTTTCTCCCTCCCTGGATTTCCTGCAGTTTCTGCTTCATAAAGATGGTTGCTATATGGTTTGGTGAATAGGTTTTCAAAACTTCTCTCTTCATTGTGGGATTTTAGCATTTAGCATGGCCTTTGTCTTAAGTAATACTTTGGGCCTGAGCACTTGTCTGATAAGATCACAGCCCCTGTTTTTCTGTGTATTCATTTGCTTGATACTTCTCTGCCTATCCTTTTAATTTTTCACAGCTTTGAAGAGCCACCTGAAAAATATTTTACTCTCAATGGCTGATGTAAGTCCAGTTTAAACTGAGTAAGCCCGTTTATTCATATAATGATAAGTCTGGTCTCCATTCTCTTGTGTTGTTTTATCTTTCTGTATACAAGCATCCTCTACTCACTGTCAGTCTTGTGTCCTTGAAGAGTGATGTTCTGTGGGAAAACTCCCCAGGCCTGTGTCCCTTCTTTTAAATTCACCATAGGAAACCTCAAATTTCCTGCCAGGTGTGGTGGCTCACATTTGTAATCCCAGTACTTTGGGAGGCCAAGGCAGGCGGATAACTTAAGCCCAGGAATTCAAGAGCAGCCTGGCCCACGTGGCGAAACCCCATCTCCACAAAAAATACAAAAATTAGTCAGGTGTGGTGGCATGCACCTGTGGTCCCAGCTATTTGGGAGGCTGAGGTGGGAGGATCGCTTGAGCCTGGGAGGCACGGTTGCAGTGAGTTGTAATCACACCACTGCACTCCAGCCTAGGCGACAGACGAGACTCCACCTCAAAAAAAAAAAAAAATACAGAAACAAAAGAAACCTCAAATTCCCAACCAAAACACAGTAAATGCACATATAAATAACATGTTACCCAACACAGATTACATTAGATGGTAAACTGCATTTAAAATAATTTTTGGTGACCAAACAGTTAACATGGCTGTTGACCAATGACTGCCTTTAATGCAATAACATGGTCTCACAAGACGTGAGACACTCACACCTCACACTGTCAGTACGCCTACACATGATTTTGACGTGTGTTGAATTTGGAATGTAACTTGAAACTTTTATCACACATTTTATTAAAAGTTTATACTACATTTTGGGGATTCAAATACTAATTTTTCCATATAAATATCAGCTGGAAATGACAGCATTTAGAGATTCATAGATTCTATAGTTTAGGGTGTCAAAAGCTAATAAGCAAAAACTAGCAATCACAAAAAATCCTAATAAGCAGTCTACAAGAAAACATCAACCAGGAAGATACTCTGAGGGGTCCTCCTGTACAAGGCTTTATAGATAGGGTCTTTTACAGTATGGTCTGCTTTGTTCCCCCTCCTTTGTTTAAATGTTAAATGTTAAATTTTAATTATTTCATGTATTCTAAGCACACCTCCTCTTTTCTAATGTGTCTTTTGGTAGGTATGAAAGATATGTTTTTGTTCTGAGAGTTACTATAACTATTATAGCAAACATATCATAACTAATAATATATTTTAAAGGGGACTAAGGGTATTATATAAGGATATATTCTGTATAATATATGTGTATATTATATAAGAATATATATAATAGGCACAATCTATACATATATAACAGGCATAATATATACATATTTAATGCTATATATTATGTGTTGTGTTATATATTACGTATATATACATATATGTGTACATAATACATATATGTATTATTTATGCCTATAAGATATACATATATAACATATACATATATAATATATAATATATCCTTATATAATACCCTTAGTCCACTTTTAAAGATATTGTATGTATATATGTACTTATATATATAATTTATATGTATAACAGACATGTAATTATACACATATACATATATGCACATATACACATATACACATATTACCTATATTTTACATTACACACATATATAGTACACATATATGTATATATTATATATAATACCCTTAGTCACCTTTTAAAGATATGAATTATATTAACTGAGCCTATAATACCCTTAGTTTCTTTTTTAGACATTATGTATAATAAGCAGTAATGAAGTTAGCTAGGCGTTCTCTTCCTCCCAGCATCTAATTTAAAGTGGCTTCCTTACTGGCAGCTTGTCTGGCATACTTTCCTCAGTTGGCATATACTTTTCCATGTGCTTTCTCTCATCCATGTTTTTGTACGATATTGCCAGTGCATAATAGTGGCATACACTTCTGTCTCCTTTATCTCTCATCATTAATCTTTGTTCTACAATTTGATATATTCACCTTTGCCAGTGACATTTTGGTTTCTCAAGCTCATTCTCTGGGTGATTCCTCAAGGTCTCATGTAATTGGCCGGGTGCCTGTAATCCCAGCACTTTGGAAGGCTTAGGTGGGTGGATCACAAAGTCAGGAGTTTGAGACAAGCCTGACCAACATGGTGAAACCCCATCTCTACTAAAAATATAAAAATTAGCCAGGCGTGGTGGCACATGCCTATAATCTCAGCTACTTAGGAGGCTGACGCAGGAGAATCGCTTGAACCCAGGAGGCAGAGGTTACAGTGAGCCAAGGTTGCGCCACTGCACTCCAGCCTGGATGACAGAGTGAGACTCCGTCTTTTTAAAAAAAAAAGGCCTGGCGCGGTGGCTCAAGCCTGTCATCCCAGCACTTTGGGAGGCCGAGACGGGCGGATCACGAGGTCAGGAGATTGAGACCATCCTGGCTAACACGGTGAAACCCCGTCTCTACTAAAAAATACAAAAAACTAGCTGGGCGAGGTGGCGGGCGCCTGTAGTCCCAGCTACTCGGGAGGCTGAGGCAGGAGAATGGCGTAAACCCAGGAGGCGGAGCTTGCAGTGAGCTGAGATCCGGCCACTGGCGGCCACTGCACTCCAGCCCGGGCGACAGAGCAAGACTCCATCTCAAAAAAAAAAAAAGTCTTGTGTAAGGATATTTGCCTTGAGTTCTTTCATACTGGTGACTGTAGACTTTATTCTGCAAGATCAGTTTGGCTGGGTATAAAAATTTGGCTTGGCCACGCACGGTGGCTCAAGCCTGTAATCCCACCACTTTGGGAGGCCGAGACGGGCAGATCACGAGGTCAGGAGATCAAGACCATCCTGGCTAACATGGTGAAACCCCGTCTCTACTAAAATATACAAAAAACTAGCCAGGTGAGGTGGCGGGCGCCTGTAGTCCCAGCTACTCAGGAGGCTGAGGCAGGAGAATGGCATAAACCTGGGAGGCGGAGCTTGCAGTGAGCTGAGCTCATGCCACTGCACTCCAGCCTGGGCAACAGAGCGAGACTCCATCTCAAAAAAAAAAAAAAAAAATTTGGCTTACATTTTCCTCCTTTGAGTAGTTTAAATATGTTGCTCCACTCTCTTGTGGCATGAAGTGTTGGTGATGAAAAGTTTGAGGCCAGAATTATTTGCTTTCCTTTATAAGTGAATTGCAGATGCAGGTGGGAACAGGAAAAGGGGAGTGGATGCCCAAAGCATTTTTTTAAAGCTCTGTAATTTTATCAGCATATATTTTTGCTGCCAATTTTAGCTCAAATTTTCCAGTTACATTGTATGCCTTTCAATATGTTGGTTCAAGATCCACCCTCCAGTCTTCCTTCCACCCCAGGAAACATTTCTTGAATTATAGATTTTGGGAATCTGTTACTTGGCATTTTCTTCTTCAGAGACTCCAATTATACATGTGTTACATTCCCCACCTGCCCCACCCCTAGTTTTTTACTGTCCCCTTGTTTTCTCTCAAACCTTTTCTATTTCTGTCTGATATTTGTTTTCTTCCTTTTGGCCCTCAGTTTCCTAGCATGTTTGTTTGCTCTTATTTTTCTTTTCTTTTTTTCTTTGAGACAGGGTCCCTCTCTGTTGCCCAGGCTGGAGTGCAGTGGCACGATCTTGGCTCACTGAAGCCTTGACCTCCTGGGCTCAAGCAGTCCTCCCATCTCAGCCTCCCAAATAGCTGGGACTATAGGCATGCACCACCACACCCAGCTATTTTTTGTAGAGACAGGGTCTTGCTGTTGCCCAAGCTGGTCTTGAACTCCTGGGCTCTAGTGATCTTCCTCCCTTGGCCTCCCAAAGTACTGGGATTACAGGTGTGAGCCACCACACTCAGCCTCTGTGTTCTTTCTTTTCCTTCTTGCCCACTCTTTATTTCTGAAATGATTTTTTTCCCCTTAAAATGATGTTTTGAAGTGCTAATGGGACATGGCCTCTCTGTGGAGCCCCTTCCCAGTTGAGAGATTTGTATCCACAGGCTCCAGCTCCCTGACCCTGATATGCTTGCCACGTTCCGTGTCCTTTCTCTCCCAGCAGTTGTTTCTCTTGCTGTTGTCTTCAGTGATCCTTACCCTTCTGGAAAGGAGTTTTTGTGGGGAGTTTCTGGGATCCTCAAGGGCTTCAGCCACTGCAGCCCTGCTCCGCCACCTCCCCTAGGGGTCCTCTGATCTTCCCACTGAGAACCTCTCTCCAGGTGTGCCCTCTCTCCTGGGAACACATGGGGCTGGAGGCGAGTGGGGCATTAAGAGTCTGGAGTTGGTGATGAGACCTCATTTCCTTGATTTGTGTTGACAATGTTGGCTGAAGGGTTTTTCCTTTGGTATCCTAGAGGCTCTGTCTGTTTCTATGAGGGATTTTGTGCAGATTACAAGTCTATGCTACCGTCATGATTTTGCCTGCAATGACTTAACCAAGGTGGATCTGCCAGGCTCCAGGCAGGCTGTGCCGTGGCTCAGCTGATGGCAGACACTTGTCCATAGTCAAGACACAGGGCCAGAAAGACCACTGGACGTATCTCTGAAAACAAAGTCCTAAAGCTAAAGACATTGTCCTTGTTCTCGTCCTAGCTATTTAAGCCCTCAGCTTACCTTTTTCTTATGTCTGTTATCATAAGAATTAAATAGCAGTTGTTTTTTTTTTTTAAAGCCCCTTAACGTAACAACAGTAAAATTCGACTTCATCCTTATTGGTATATAGATCCATGCCAGCCATGTAGGGAGTAGGGGGGAGCCCAAAACAGATGGTAGAAATAGACTCTGAGTGGTTGCTTGCACAGCAAGGGGTCTGGGCTAGAGTTCAGAAGTTCCCATCAGTCTATGAAAGGAGGCCAGGCGTGGTGGCTCACACCTGTAACCCCAGGAGTTTGGGAAGCCGATGTGGGAGGATCGCTTGAGCCCAGGAGTTTGCAACCAGCCTAGGCAACACAGTGAGACCCTGTCTCTAAAGAAAATAATAAAACAAGAAAAATCTATGAAAATATATGTGTAAGAGATATCAGAACTGGGCTGGGTGCAGTAGCTGACACCTGTAATCCCAGCACTTTGGGAGGCTAGGGGAGGCAGATCACTTGAGGTCGGGAGTTAGAGACCAGCCTGGCCAACATGGTAAAAACCCTGTCTCTACTAAAAATACAAAAATTAGCCGGGCGTGGTGGCAGATGCCTGATATCCCAGCAACTTGGGAAGCTGAAGCAGGAGAGTCGCTTGAACCTGGGAGGTGGAGGCTGCAGTTAGCCAAGAATGTGCCACTGCACTCCACCCCAGGCGACAGAGTGAGACTGTCTCAAAAAAAAAAAAAAGAGAGAGGTGGACCTCTGGTTACAGAGACAGGCCACAGGTATTCATGATGACTTAATAAAATGAATAATAAGGTGGCTAACTGGATCATAAACTATGCTATGAAGAGTAAACTCCACTCTAAAATATGATATTTTAAAAGAGTCAAGTCAGATTAGAACTAGAACCCATGCCCCTAGCATTTGAAAGAGTTACCTCTAATTCATTAAAAAATCCAAAGCCACTTGTGACTCTGGGGCTGCAAGCTTACCTTGATAGGCCTTTCCAGCTCTTTCCTTGTAAATCTCATCACGATGAGTCCTAGAATCGTCAGGCCATAAAAGAGCCATGCGGCAAAGCTGAAATAATTAACTAACGAGTTTATGTCACCAGGGATGATATAAATCGTTGCTATGATACCCTAATAGAAAGAAGAATGGATTCGTACGTCATTACTACAACAAAACACTGTTCTCCCGTCACAGAAGACCGAAGAAACAGTTTTTCTTGTGGAAAAAACACTTTAGCATGAAAGGAACTTCCCAGGCATTCCGTGATAGTTCGGGTTAAACCTGACTTTGGCTATGATAGCTCTTCTCCACGAAGCCTGCAGAAAAGACCTGGGAAATTTCTGAATCTTTGAAGTTGCAATTTTAAGCAAGGGAGAAATAAAGCATTAGGTTGGTGCAAAAGTAATTACGGTTTTTTTGTTTTGTTTTGTCTTTTGAGATGGAGTCTCACTCTGTCACCCAGGCTTGAGTGCAGTGGCGCAATCTCGGCTCACTGCACCTTCCACCTCCCGGGTTCAAGAGATTCTCCTGCCTCAGCCTCCTGAGTAGCTGGGATTATAGGCAGGCACCACCACACCCGGCCAATTTTTGTAGTTTTAGTGAGATGGGGTTTCGCCATGTTGACCAGGCTGTTCTCGAACTCCTGACCTCAGGTGATCCACCTGCCTCGGCCTCCCAAAGTACTGGGATTACAGGCGTGAGCCACCATGCCTGGCCAGTAATTGCAGTTTTTAATGGCAAAAACTGCAATTACTTTTGCACCAACCTAATATGTATGAATGTTATACCAGCTTCATAATTACAAATTTTCCTCAAAGAGAGTTTTCTAATGCGAGCCGGGGCCCTGAATTAGAAGCTCAGGTCTAGTCTTGGCCTGTGTTAGTTGCGTGGCCCTGGACTAGTATTTCCTGGGTGTGTTTTCAGAATGATAGAGAGCAGTGCCTCTCCTCTGGGGGAACGGGTGTAGACCAGCCCTGGGGTAGAAATGTGGATGGTTTATCAGTGCTCAGAACAGTTGCACAAAACAAGGACCATGCACCACAGAGAAGCTCCCATCAGAAGATGTCAAAGGGGTGGTCAGGCATGGTGGCTCATGCCTATAATCCCAGCAGTTTGGGAGGCTGAGATGGGCCGATCACTTGAGGCCAGGAGTTCGAAACCAGCCTGGCCAGCATGGTGAAACCCCATCTCTACCAAAAATACAAAAACAAGCCGGGCATGATGGCAGGCCCCTTTAATCCCAGCTACTTGGGAGGCTGAGGCAGGAGAATTGTTTGCACCTGGGAGACTCAGGCTGCAGTGAGCCAAGATCATGCCACTGCACTCCAGCCTAAGTGACAGAGCAAGACTCTGTCTCAAAAAACAACAACAACAACAACAACAAAAAAACAGTCAAAGGGCATTTACTGCATAAGGATCCAGTGACTTCTCAGTCATTAGAGCATAATGAGAGGCTGCTGTCAGTAACCACCTGGGAAAATGTCTTACCCTCCTTCCCTGTAAGCTAGTAGGCTTTTATATAGTTTGTTACCAGCAACCCAGCACAGCAGAATGCACACAGAAGCACTGAGGGCACACACTGTCTTTCGCGGATAAATTCAGACAAAGGAGCAGACGTTGGGTACATTGTTTGACATATCTTGGGATTCTTTCTATATCTATTTCATGGCAAGGAATAAGGGCATCTGGGTCATTTGGAAGCCATCGGGCTTAGCACCCTGTGGATGGAGTGTCCCCGCCTTGAAGATAGGCTGTTAGCGGGATTCGTACTCACATGGAAGATGATGGCGGGGGCTGGAGTGAGGCGCTTGACGCTGATGTAAGAAAGCACTTTGAGCATGTGGCCCTCCCGGCCTGCCACATAAATGAGTCTGGAAAATAACGACATGGGAATCCACTGACCAGAGTGCAGACAATCTGTCCAGGGCCACCGAGGACGTGTGTTCCGGGGTCCACTAAGGAGCCCTCGGAAGGTTCATGAAGGGAGCTGAGCAGGGACCTGGGCTTCAGATGAGGGTCTGTCTTTGGGAGAGGAGTGGGTTTTGGCAGAGTGAGTGAGGAGGTTAAACACACTGAGAGACTAGGTGTAGTGGCTCATGCCTCTAATCCCAACATCTTGGGAGGCCAAGGCGGGAGGCTCACTTGAGCCCAGGAGTTGGAGACCAGCCTGGCAACATAGTGAGATCCCATCTCTACAAATAACTTTAAAAAGTTTTTCAATTTACCGTTTCTTTGTGTTGGGAACATTCAAAATCCTCCCCTAGCTATCCGAAGCTACATATTAATATTAATGTGAGCTCTGGCCACCCTGCAGCGTGTAGAACACTAGAATCTATTCCTCCTGTCTAGCTGTAATTTTGTATCCTTCAGCAAGGCTCTCCCTATCTCCCCTTCCCCCTACCCTTTTTAGCCTCTGGTATCCTCTGGCTAACCAGAATTTCTTGAAAAAGTTACCATAATTAAAAATTGGGGCCAGGCACGGTGGCTCACTTCTGTAATCCCAGCACTTTGGGAGACTGTGGCAGGGGGGATCACCTGAGGTCAGGAGTTCGAGACCAGCCTGGCCTGGTGAAACCTTGTCTCTACTAAAAATACAAAAAATTAGCTGGGCATGGTGGTGCACACCTGTAGTCCCAACTACTCAGGAGGCTGAGGCAGTAGAATCGCTGGAACCTGGGAGGCAGAGGTTGTGGTAAGCTGAGATCGCACCATTGCAGCTAAGATTGCACCACTGCACTCCAGACTCCAGCCTGGACGACAAAGTGAGACTCCATCTCAAAAAAAAAAAAAAAAAAGGCCAGGTGTAATGACTCACGCCTTAATCCCAGCACTTTGGGAGGCTGAGGCAGGCAAATCACGAGGTTAGAAGTTCGAGACCAACCTGGCCATCATGGTGAAACCCCGTCCTTACTAAAAATACAAAAATTAGCTGGGTGTGGTGGCGGGCACCTGTAACCCCAGCTACTCCATAGGCTGAGGCAGGAGAATCACTTGAACCTGGGAAGCAGAGGTTGCAGTGAGCCGAGATCGCACCATTGCACTCCAGACTCCAGCCTGGGCAACAGAATGAAGACTCTGTCTCAAACAAAACAAAACAAAACAAAAACCCCAGGAGCCCTTGAAACATAGCAGACAAAAATTGGCAAATCCAATTTGAGCAAAAGATTTGAACATTACAAGTTACAATCTTGATGATCACATAAAAATCTAGATATCCAATTGTGGAATACACATTGTCTTCAAGACTATAGGAAACACAAAAATAGCAGCGAGCCACGAAGGGCATTTTCAAACTTCTAAAGAATTGAGGCCAGGCACAGTGGCTCACACCTGTAATCCCAAGACTTCGGGAGGCCAAGGCGGGTGGATCACTTGAGGTCAGGAGTTCAAGACCAGCCCGGCCAACATGGTGAAACCGTGTCTCTACTAAAAATACAAAAATTGGGTGTGGTGGCAGGCGCCTGTAATCCCAGCTACTTGGGAGGCTGAGGCAGGAGAATCGCTTGAACCCAGGAAGTGAAGGTTGCAGTGAGCCGAGATCATGCCACTGCACTCTAGCCTGGACAACAGAGCGAGACTCTCTCAAAAAGATAAATAAATAAAAAGAATTGATATCAGGCCAGCCACTGTGGCTTACACCTGTAATCCCAGCACTTTGGGAGGTTGAAGTGGGAGGATTGCTTGAGGCCGGGAGTTTGAGACCAGCTTGGCCAGCATAGTAAGTACATCTACAAAAAACTTAATATTAGCCACGCATGGTGGCATGTGCCTGTGGTCCCAGCTACTTGAGAGGTTTAGGTGGGAGGATCACTTAAGCACAGGAGTCTGAGGCTGCAGTGGGCCATAACTGCGCCACCACACTCCAGCCTGGGCGACAGTGAGACCCTGTCTCCAAACGACACCAACCAACAAAAACCCCAAACCAAGACTTGATATCATAAAGGTCACATACTCTTAACTACAGAGCAAAAAAATCGGAAGTCAACACAAATGCCACAAAGACCCATCTATTTACAACTACATAGCTTAACTTTGAATTGATATGAACTTGATATTAATTCCCAAAACAAGTGAAACCGGAGGATGGGAGTTGATAAAAGGGGGATTTAGACTCAGGGTGAATACTGTCAAAGATTTTTGTCAGTCCTCCAGAAATTAATATACAAATTCCATGCAATCAGAACGCAAGCAGGACTTTTGGAACTTTTGGACAAAATCATTGTAAGTGCATAGGGAATGCTAAACCGGCAAGGAGAAGTCTGACATGGGAGCGCTAGTCCTGCCAGATTTACATTTTTTTTTTTTTTTTTTTTTTTTTGAGAGACGGGGTCTCACTCTGTTGCCCAGGCTGGAGTGCAATGGTGCAATCTTGGCTCACTGCAACCTCTGCCCCACGGGGTTCAAGTGATTCTCCTGCTTCAGTCTCCCAAGTAGCTGGGATTATAGGCGCCCCCCACCACATCCGGCTAATTTTTGTACTTTATAAGACAGTTTCATAAATTCTTGAATTCCTGACTTCAAGTGATCCGCCCACTTTGGCCATCCAAAGTGCTGGGATTACAGATGTGAGCCACCATGCCTGACCTGTGTCATTCTATTTAGATGAAACGTCAAGAAAAAGCAAGATTATAGAGACAGAAGCAGCTTAGTGGTTGCCTGGGGCTGTGGGTGAAAGCAGGGATTAATTAGGCAGTGAGCAACCTTTTTGGGGTGATGGAAATGATCTAGAATTGGATTGTGATGTTTTGCACGGCCTTATAAATTTATGAAAATAATTGAGTTGTACAATTACAAAGGGTGAGTTTTATGATATTTGTGCCTTAATTGGAACTGTTAAAATTGTGTTTGTGTATACTAGCAATAAGCCATCAGAAACTGAAAATTAAGCAACTTTTTTTTTTAACAATACCATTTAGAATAGTATGAAAAAATTCTTTGGAATAAATTTGACAAAAGATGTGCAAGAACTATATACCAAAAACTACTCAAAAAACACTTTTTTACAAAAAATTAAGCCAGGCACAGTGGCTCACACCTGTAATCCCAACACTGGGAGACCGAGGCAGGTGGATCACTTGAGGCCAGGAGTTTGAGTTCGAGACCAGCCTGGGCAACATGGTGAAACCCCATCTCTACCAAAAATACAAAAATTAGCCAGGTGTGATGGTGTATGCCTGTACTTCCAGCTACTTGGAAGGCTGAGGCATGAGGATCGCTTGAAACTGGGAGGCAGAAGTTGCAGTGAGCCGGGATCGTGTCACTGCACTCCAGCCTGGGTGACAAAGCAAGATCCTGTCTCAAAAAAAAAAAAAAAAAAAAAAGGCCGGGCGCGGTGGCTCAAGCCTGTAATCCCAGCACTTTGGGAGGCTGAGGCGGGCAGATCACGAGGTCAGGAGATCGAGACCATCCTGGCTAATGCAGTGAAACCCCATCTCTACTAAAAATACAAAAAATCAGCCTGCATGGTGGCGGGCGCCTGTAGTCCCAGCTACTCGGGAGGCTGAGGCAGGAGAATGGCGTGAACCCGGGGGATGGAGCTTGCAGTGAGCTGAGATTGTGCCACTGCGTTCCACCCTGGATGACAGAGCGAAGAGCGAGACTCCATCTAAAAACAAACAACAACAAAAAAACACCACCACACAAACAAAAAGTTGTTTAAAAAAATATTAAAGACCTAAATAAACAGTCCACCCATAGATTGGAAGACTCGGCATTTTTTTTTTTTTTTTTTTTTTTTAGGAGACAAGGTCTCACTCTGTCTCCCAGGCTGGAGTGCAGTGGTGCAATCTCAGCTCACTACAGCCTCGCCCTCCTGGGCTCACATGATCCTCCCACCTCAGTCTCCTGAGTAGCTGGGACCACAGGCATGTGCCACTATGCCTGGCAAAGTTTATTGTATTTTTTGTAGAGATGGGGTCTCACTATGTTGCCTAGACTGGTCTCTAACTCTTGGGCTCAAGCAGTACTGCCCCTCGGCCTCCCAAAGTGCTTTGATTTCAGGTTGAGCCACCGTACCCATGCTGGAAGACTTAGTACTTTTAAGACAGCAGAGTCTTCCCCCGGTTGATCTATAGATTCAACATAGTCCTGATCAAAATCCCAAAGCTTTACTGTAGAAACTGGCAAGCTGATTTTATATTCATATGCAAGTGGGAAAGCTGGTGGAATGAAATTGGACCCTTATCTCACCCCTTAGACAAGAAATCTACTCAAAATGGATGTAAGACTTGAAACTGTAGAATTCCTAGGAGTAAACGGGGCAGCTCTGTGACATTGGTCTGGACAATGAGGTTTTTTTTTCTTTTGAAATGGAATCTCACTCTGTTGCCCAGGCTGGAGTGCACTGGTACAATCTCAGCTCACTGCACCTTCCGCCTGCCGAGTTCAAGCGATTCTCCTACCTCAGCCTCCTGAATAGCTGGGATTACAGGCATCTGCCACCATGCCCCGCTAATTTTTGTATTTTTAGTAGAGATAGGGTTTCACCGTGTTGGCCAGATTGGTCTCGAACTCCTGACCTCAAGTGATCCACCCACCTCGGCCTCCCAAAGTGCTGGGATTACAGGCGTGAGCCACTGCACCTGGCCTTGGGTATATATTTGAATGAATTGAAATCGTATGTCAGATACCTACACTCCCATGTACCTCTGGGTATATATTTGAATGAATTGAAATCCACATGTCAGGTGTCTGCACTCCCATGTTCATTACAACGTTATTCACCACAGCCAAGACACAGACACAACCTAAGTGTCCATCAACAGATCAATGAATAAAAATAATGTTATAGATACACAATGGAATACTATTCAGACTCTAAAGAGAATGGAATTCTGCCAGTTTTTGACAACAAAGATGACTCTAGAGAACATTATGCTACGTGAAATAAGCCAGACATAGAAAGACAAATATCCCATGACCTCCCTTATATATTATGGAGTCCTAATTAGGGAAAATGAGTCAGGCTGGTGGGACCAAGGGAAAGCCAAAAGAGATAAAGCAGGTAAGCTACAAGCCTGCCTTTCTTCATGGCCCAGGACACATAGCCCCCTGCACAAATAACACAATCTTCCTGTGCCCAGTGATCGCCAGACCCTCAGCTAATAGAAAAATGCAAGTTAGCTCACTGCAACCTTGGCATTATCGGTACTGCACATACCCCTGTCCAGCACACAGCACAAGCACCATCCTACAAAATCCTCAGCAAGCCTTTGTCTCTTTGCAGTCAGCTCCTCTCTCGCTGACCTGCCCATTGCACCCTTACAATGTATTTTCCTGCTTACTCTAATTAATTGGCCTTTCCTGACCTACAGCTGTCTTGGTAAATTCTTATCCCTGTGCCACCAGCCCAGATAGTTGTAATGACCGGCGACATACAAGAAATCTAAAAATTGAAACATAGCAATAGAGAGTAGAATGCTGGTTACCAGAGGCTGAAGGAAGAGGGGCCTGGGATGGCAAAAGCAGCAATATTGGTGAAAGGCTACAGAGTTTCAGTATGATGGGAGGAATAAGCTCTGGTGATTTAATGCACAGCAAGGTGACTGTTGTTATTAACAGTGTATATTTCAAAATGGCTAGTGGATTTTAAATGTTCTCATTGCAAAGAAATAAGTATGTGAGGTGATACATGTTAATTAGCCTGATTTGCTCATTCCACAATGTTTACATGTATTGAAACATCACACTCTACCACATACATATACGCAATTATTGTTATTATTTTTTAGAGACAGGGTCTTGTTCTGTTACTCGGGCTGGAGTGCAGTGGTGTGATCATGGCTCACTGCAGCCTGGAACTCCTGGGCTTACATAATCCTCCCACCTCAGCCTCCCAAGTAGCTGGGACGACAAGCATGGGCCACCACACCCAGCTAATTTTTAAATTTCTTTTTGTAGAGACGGAATCTCACCATGTGGCCCAGACTAGTCTCGAACTCCTGGCCTCAAGGGATCCTCCTGCCTCAGCCCATATAAACAATTATTATTTGTCAATTAAAAATAAAATAAGGCTGGGCACGATAGTTCGTGCCTATAATTCCAGAACTTTGGGAGGCTGAGGCAGGAGGATCACTTGAGCCAGGAGTTCGAAACCAGCCTGGGCAACATGGTGAAACCCCGTCTCAACTAAAAATACAAAAGTTAGCTAGGTGTGGTGGCATGTGCCGGTGGTCCCAGCTACTCCAGAGGCTGAGGAGGGAGGATTGCTTGAGCCGAGGAGGTGGCAGCTACAGTGAGCCAAGATCATGCCACTGTGCTCCAGTCTGGACAACAGAGCGAGAGGCCTGCCTCAAAATTAATTAGTTAATTAAAATTAAAATTTAAACATTTATAAAGAAATACAAAGGATGTAGCCAAAATGCTTTCGACAAAGAACGAAGTTGGAGGTGTGTATTTTGGTTTGGCTTTAGAAGAATGATTTTATGGTACTTCATTTTTTAACATATGTAGACTTTGTCAATTTCACTTGGAAATATATCCATCCGGAACACTGGACAACTGTGATACTTCCCTTCACCTCAGCGTGGACAGCTTCCCCGCCATGTTTGGAACTAGGGCCCTGGAGTGGAAAGGCTGAGATTCCAGGCAGCCTTGATCAGTTCCCGTGTGCAGGCCCATCCATGCCTTCCTGGCCAGTTTGCGGCGTGGGTTCAAGCCACATCCCTCCCCTGGATTTGGGTCTCCTACTTGTGCTGCCATGGGTTTCGCCTGGCAGAGCCCTGAGGATTTGAGCTGTGTGTCTTCCTCAGGGGTGACATTGGTTTCGCCGCCCCTGCCCACCCTGGGAGTGACGGCCGGGGGTCCCCTACCTGCCCGCTGTGAAGCAGCTCCCGTTAGCAGCACCGATGGTTGAAAATGCCACAAAAAGTGGAACGACCCAAGACGCTGGATAGAGAACACGGTCACCAAACGTCTGTGAGAGAAGCGAGATGAGTCCTGAGGGTCTTCTCGGCCTCCTAGAGCGGCCGGCCCCCAAAAGCTATTCTGGCCTCCCAGGGGACCCAGGGACCCACCTCGCCTCAGGGCACAGCCTCTGACTTCTCCACTGCAGAGGAGAGAGGAGAACGCCACTCACCTACCTCCAGATATTGTGATGGCAAGAGAAATCTCTTATGCACTACTCCCTGGCATAAGTCAATCTATCTATCTATCTATCAGTCAATCAATCAGACAGAGTTTCGCTCTTGTTGCTCAGGCTGGAGTGCAATGGTGCGGACTCAGCTCACTGCAACCTCTGTCTCCTGGGGTCAAGCAATTCTCATGCCTCCGCCTCCCAAGTAGCTGGGATTACAGGCACGTGCCACCACACCGACCTAATTTTTATATTTTTAGTAGAGACGGGATTTCACCATGTTGGCCAGGCTGGTCTTGAACTCCTGACCTTGTGATCCGCCCACCTCGGCCTTCCAAAGTGCTGGGATTACAGGCATGAGCCAACATGTCCGGCCAAATCTTTATTTTTTAATTTGATTTTTTTGGAGACAGGATCTTGCTCTGTTACCCAGGCTGGAGTGCAGTGGCGTGATCATGTCTCACTGTAGCCTCAGCCTCCTGGGTTCATGCGATCCTTGGCCTCAGTCTTCCAAGTAGCTGAGACCACAGGCACTCACCACCACACCCAGCTGCATAATTCTTGGTCATTTCAATATCCTGACACCTTCACCCCTCACTTCCCCGAACCCCCACTCCAACTGGAATGGCTGAATTCTCCCTCCCACCTTAGCAGCCCCCAGTCTCGTGGTCAGTGACCTCAATGCTTATCCAAACTGTGTCTCCTCCACCTTCTGAATCCCCAACACTTGGTTGTCTGTTTGCAACTGCAGGAGGCCCCCAGCTACCTCTTCACTGGCCCCAATGCCTCTCACCTCTCAGCTTCTATGATTCATTATTATTTAGGGTGGTGCAAAAGTAATTGCCAATTTTGCCATTGAAAGGAATGGCAATTACTTTTGCACCAGCCTAATATAATGACCTCCCCCGACTCCCTGGCACTTTCTGCCTCTGCTTCATGCTTGCCTGTCAAACCGTCACCCTGGCTAGCCCAGCCCTGCCTCCGACTCCATGCCGTGCATGCCCAGTCCGTGCCCCCGTCCGTGAATATCGCCCTCCTTCCCTGGGAGGAAGCTCACCTTCAGTGCTGACACCTGCCTTACCCCCTTCCCACAAGCCACAGCCCGCCAGCAGCAATGCCCGAGCACTCACCACGGCCACGGCCTGGGACTGCAGGAGTTCGGTGGCAGTCATCACGGTGAAGTAGGACACATTTATGAGGATGTAGCACACCGTCACCAGGGGGATCCCGATGATAATGGCCAAAGGCAGGTTTCTGGGAGGGGCAATGACACGGAGACCCACGTTCAGACCACAGCCTCCTGTGGGAGATGGACGCCCTCCCTGAGGCCCTTCCAGGGCGAAGATTCGCAGGTAGCAGAGCCCCAGCAGGAACATGAGACATTTTCAAATGGGAATGCCGCCTCTCAGACTCCAGAGCAGTTCACATGGAACTGTTTATAAAGCAGAATAAGCCAGAGGTAAAGGAAGACCAAGCTCCTCCCTCCCTTAGTAGCCACTGCTCTGCCCCAAACCAAACCAAGCTCTAAACGTGCATAGTGAGCTCATAAGAAACCATTCACTGGCCGGGCGTGGTGGTTCACACCTGTAATCCCAGCACTTTGGGAGGCCGAGGTGGGCGAATCTCTTGAGGTCAGGAGTTCAAGACCAGCCTGGCCAATATGGCAAAATCCCATCTCTACTAAAAAATCCCATCTCTACTAAAAAAATACAAAATTTAGTGAGCTGAGATCTCCAGTCTAGGCGACAGAGCAAGACTCTGTCTCAAAAAAAAAAAAAAAAAAAAAAAAAAATCACTGTCGGGAAGGGCATCATGGCATCATGGAATAACCAGGGAAACAGCTCCAGTCTTCACCAGGAGAAGAGAAATCAGCCTGCCCGGCTACTGTCCCCTGCACTGATTGAGCTGTTACCTGTAAGGGTTTCTAAGTTCTTCTGTGATATAATTGAGTTGATTCCTGGAAAAAGGAAAGTAACAAGCATCACACCTTGACTTTCTTTTTCTAATATGAAACCCACAATAATAAATTTTGGCTTCATTTAAGATTCTCTACCAGAGAAAAAAATTCTGCAGAAATTCCAGGTGAATTTCTTTCCAGGTTAATGGCCCTGCTAGTGGTGGGGCCTGGGCTCCTACCCAGACCTACACATCTGTCAGCTGGTTGAGTCTTTGCCCTCCTTGGGAATCACGTGGATTTTGAAGAATAATCAGGAGTAGTGAGTCCCCAGGGGGCTTTGAAAAAATGGAATATTCCTTTGTCTGAAAAGGGAATGAAATCTATAAATGCTTTGCAGGAGAGAAGAACCAGCGTTATAGATGGTCATGCTTCTTCCTTAAAGGACAAAAACGGGCCAGGCATAGTGGCTCACGTCTGTAATCCCAGCAGTTTGGGAGGCTGAGGTGGGCGGATCACTTGAAGTCAGAAGTCCAAGACCAGCCTGGTCAACATGGTAAAACCTCATCTCTACTAAAAATACAAAAATTAGGCGTACGTGGTGGCAGGTGCCTGTAATCCCAGCTAGTCGGAAGGCTGAGGCAGGAGAATTGCTTGAACCTGAGGGGTTCAAGCAATTGCAGTGAGCCGAGATTGCGCCACTGCACTCCAGCCTGGGTGATAGAGGGAGACTCCATCTCAAAAAAAAAAAAAAAAAAAAAAAGACAAAAACAAAGTCTCATCCACTAAACCCGATAAATACATAAAATGTATATGATATTATTTATTTTTGTAGGGCAGCCTCCAAACCATAATAGGTTCAAAGAGGCTCCCAATCCTAATGATTTTCAAGGTTAAATAGAAGAGCTATTGAGTATTCTTTGTTTAATCAAGAGCTTGAGGCGGGACACGGTGGCTCACGCCTGTAATCCCAGCACTTTGGGAGGCTGAGGAGAGAGAACTGCCTGAGTGCAGGAGTTTGAGACCAGCTTGGGCAACATAGAGAGACTCTGTCTCTACAAAGGATAAAAATAAAAAATTACCCGGGCATGGTAGCTCCTATCTGTAGTCCCAGCTGCTCAGGAGGCTGAGGCGGGAAGCTGGCTGGAGCCCAGGAGTTTGAAGCTACAGTGAGCTATGATTCTGCCATTGCACTCCAGCCTGGGTGACCAAGTGAGATCCTGTCTCTAAAAAAAAAAAAAGAAAAGAAACCGAAACAAAAGAGAAAACCCGAGCTTGGGGCCTGGCTGCGTCTAATTGGCCTGAGCCTCTGTTGGCCCGGTGGGTTCTGCACAGAGCGCTCTGGCTGACTGAGCCCGAGTCTCCGGGAATAAAGGGCAGAGGTTGTCGCATGCTTCCCAAAAAGGAAATGGGAGGGTGAATGTCAAGGTCACACCAAACCCCAGAGAGGGGAACTCATTGCTTTCCATGACAGGTGGAGTTAAAGTCGCCTGGAGAACCCCACCCACCCCCAGGCTCGGGACATCTCAGGACGCCTCACCATCCATCGTAGGCCCAGAGTCCATTGTAAAACGCCAGGCTGATGGCTCCCACAGACAGCTGGGCGCCCTCGAAAGAATTATCAAAATTCTTTGTGTTTCCTGTAATGAAGCCAGACAGTGAACGGCGGGTGTCAGCCGGCCAGATCTTGAGTGCATCTCCACGGGAAAGACGGGCATGATTGTGACCCCAGCTTATTAAACACGCCCTGCAACTAAGGATCCCTCCCACTGAGTTCCCGCCACGCTTCCTTGGCGATGGGCTCGTGGGGCAAGGCTGCTCCACTCCCAGTGGAAGGGGGTTTGGTGTGTGCCCGTGCAGGGCCCGCCCTCCCGTGGGTCACCTTGGGCCAGGAGCACGAGCCCGCTGATGATGATGATGGCTACGATCACCAGCTTGGCCGCGGTGAAGATGTTCTGGACGTAGCTTCCAAGCCGCACGCTCAGTGAGTTCACCGTCGTGATGAACACTGGAAGGGTGGGGGCAGTTTCTGCATTTATGGTTTTCAACAAAGCCCTGGAGAGAGTCTCCTTTCTTTTATATATTTTTTAATTTTTTATTTTTTATTTTCTTTTTTTGAGATGGAGTCTCACTGTGTCACCCAGGCTGGAGAGCAGTGGCATGATCTCAGCTCATGATCTCAGCAATCTCTGCCTCCCCGGTTCAAGCAATTCTCCTGCCTCAGACGCTTGAGTAGCTAGGACGACAGGTGCATACCACCATGACTGGCTAATTTTTGTATTTTTAGTAGAGAGCTTGTCTGGAGGTTCTAGAGGGGGAGCGCGGCTACTCATATACCCTTGACCGAAGACCAGTCCTCCTCTATTGGGGATGGTCATCCTCTTTGACCAAGCACACAGCTTCAGGAGGGATGCACGTGGAGCAGTGAGGGAGGAAGGGGACACCAGCCTAGCCAGCCAGATCACCTGAATCAACCCTGGCGATCAGAGGGGCAACAAATATCCCTGCCAGATTGCCCTCACATCCAGTTTTTCTAATTTTATTTTTATTTATGTATTTATTTGAGGTGGAGTCTCACTCTGTCCTCTAGGCCGGAGTGCAAAGGCACAGTCTCGGCTCACTGCAACCTCCACCTCCTGGGTTCAAGCAATTCTCCTGCCTCAATCTCCCCAGTAGCTGGGATTATAGGCACATGCTACCCCACCAGCCCCCCAGCCCCCCCACCCCACCCTGCTGATTTTTGTATTTTAGTAGAAATGGGATTTTGCCACGTTGGCCAGGCTGGTCTCAAACTCGTGACCTCAAGTAATGCACCCGCCTTGGCCTCCCAAAGTGCTAGGATTACAGGCGTGGGCCACCACACCCAGCCTCTTTTATTTTATTTTTTGAGACAGGGCCAAGGCTCAAGTGATGCCCCCTCCTCAGCCTCCCAAGTAGCTGGGACTCCAGGTGCATGCCACCACACGCAGCTAATGTTTTTATTTTTTGTAGAGGCAAGGGTCTCACTGTGTTGACAGGGCTAATCTCAAACTCTTGGCCTCAAGCGATCCTCCCACCTCAGCCTCCCAAAGTGGTGAGATTCCAAGCATGCTAATTTTTGTATTTTAGTAGAAACGGGCAGCATGCCTGCTGCCCACCCCAGCTCCCCCATCAGCCACCACATTATCTCCCAAATTCCAAGAGGGCAGATCCCAACCTGGGAGTTTAAGGACCTTTTAAATGAACCTGGAGATGACCTTTGAAATTTAGCCGGGCTGCCTCAGATGGCGAAAAATTATCAGGGCATGGTAAGCAGCGTCCGGAGTAGCTGGGATTACAGGTACGTGCCACCATGCCGGGAGAAGAGGCTGGGCCCCGAGCGACGGCTCTGCCCTGCAGGACAGCCAGCGGTACCCCTCCCTGCAGCCCCCACGGGCCTGGGGGTCCCCAGCGTGCGGCACCCACAGGTACCGCAAAGGCTGACACCAGGCCCTGCCTGGCCCCTCGCCAGAGACTCTAGTTCACTGGGAAGGAGCGGAGGGCGGGGTCCCTGGACACCCTCTGTGCCTGGTCTTTTCTGACCCCACCCTGGGCTCGGGTACTCACAGATGGCGGCAGCGGCCAGGCATTTCACAACAATTACAGGAGGTTTGCAGCCCACGTAGAAGGGCGTGCACACGTACTCGGAGAAGCTGAGGCAGATGATGGCGAAGGACGAGGGCTTCATGACCATCAGGCTGACCCAGGAGAAGAGGTAGGCGGGGATGGGCCCGTAGGCCTCCATCAGGTAGGGATACTCCCCCCCCGACTTGGTGATCATCGTGCCAAGTTCTGCAAAGCACAGGGCGCCTGGAATGCAGAGAGGAAGGGCCCATAGGCCCCTTGTGAGGCACTGCTCTGGCCCCAGGGAGCTTTCCTCCCGCGGGGGGCTGCGCGCGTATGGAGGGGCCCACCGTGGTCTGCCCTCACTGGGCGGCCCTGAGCTCCAGCTGTTGGACATTCAATCCAGCCTGATTTACACCTGTTTGCCACACATGTGCCAAGAGGGACACTGGCAGGGTGAGGGCTGAATAGGTAGCGCCTGCCTAGCGTGCCCCTGCATGCTTTGGGGGCTGCATCAGGGAGCCAAGTCTCTTTACCCAGCATTGCGAGGACCCCGCAAACCGCCCATATGATGAGGCAGGGCCCCACAGCTTCCGTGTTGCTGAGTACAGACTTGGGGGAAATGAAGATCCCAGAGCCGATGATGGTGCCCACGATGATGCAGATGCCACTGATGAGGCCCAGCTAGGTGTGGAGGAAGGAAGAGCGTGTTAGTGCCACGCCTGGACCCAGCCCAGAAGACCAGGTGCCACCCTGCCTTGGTACGGCCAGGGCAGCCCCAGCCAAAGCCCATGCTCCAAGCGCTTCCACCCCGAGCGGCTGCCCTGGCAACACCGGGGCACGGCTCCCGGAGCTTCGCTTATGTTAACGTGATTAATTCTCGTGACAGCCCCGTGAGCTGGCCACACTGTACCACCCCCAAGGTACAGAGGAGGACGCTGGCCCAGGTTCCGTGCGCCTAACCATGATCCTGTGCCCTCAATGAAAAGACTGACTTGGCGACAGCTTACCAATGAGAAGGGCCCTCGGGATACGCCTCTGAGCTGGGCAGAGGAGAAAGGAGTGCACCACCAAAGCAGAGGGAAGTCAGGGCCTAGAGTCCTGGCCAGAGGCTCCATGCAGGGTGAGCAACGGAGGCCTCCCAGAAACAGAAACATTCAGGGACTGTGAACTTTCTGGGTGCCATTTTCTTTTATCTTATTTTTATTTACTTATTTATTTAGAGTCAGATCTGTCACCCAGGCTGGAGCACAGCAGTGAGATAATAGCTCACTGCAGCCTCAAACTGCTGGCCTCAAACAATCCTCCCAAATCAACCTCCCAAAGTGCTGGGATTGCAGGCGTAAGCCACCATGCCTGGCCCAGTGCCATTTGCTAGGATGTGAGCTTTCTCAGAACAGAACCCAGCTCAAAGAGACACCGGATGGTTCCATGCCTGTGAAGCTCAAGAACAAGTGAAACGAATCCACGGCGACAGGAATGCAAGGCTGGGACCCTGTCCAGAAAGGGGCAGGAGGGAGCTTTCTGGGGTGGTACATCTGTCAAAACTCACCAAACTCAGCACTAAAGATCTGTACATTTCAGCCAGGTGCGGTGGTTCATGCCTGTAATACCAGCACTTTGGGAGGCCAAGGCAGGCGGATCACCTGAGGTCGCAAGTTCGAGACCAGCCTGGCCAACACGGAGAAACCCTGTCTCTACTAAAAAATACAAAAATCAGTCAGGCATTCTGGTGCACGCCTGTTCCTAGCTACTCAGGAGGCTGAGGCAGGAGAATCTCTTGAACCCCGCGAGGCAGAGGTTGCAGTGAGCCACTGCACTCCAGCCTGGGTGACAGTGAGACTCTGTCTCCAAAAAAAAAAAAAAACCTGCACATTTCACTGTATGTAAATTACACACCAATCAAGGATGAAAAAAAAAAGTCCAACTCAAGCTCTACTCATAACACCTGTCCTCAGAAGCAGCCCCCAGCCAGATCTCCAGAGCCTGAAGTTTCCAGCGCCCGTGTTCACCTGTCTGGGAAGAGGCTGGGCTTGGAGTCAGATCGCAGGGGATGAAGGGCTCCCAGCTGCAGGCTGCCACCCTGGGGACTCTCCGCACACCAGCGGGATCCCTGGGGAGCAGCGTCAGCTTTCAGGGCCAGGACGCACTTCCAGGACAGGGCTCAGCTCTCCTCCTCATCTCAGCCCTGTTTGGCTCCAGAGTCCTCCCTCCTGCTGAGGGACTGCCTGGGTTCTGATGTGGGTGAGGCCTGCATTCACCCTGAAGCTGCCTGACTGAGGGGTAGACCCAGCTCAGATTTTCAGTTTTTAGAGTCAGGGTCTTGCTCTGTCACCCAGGCTTGGAGTGCAATGGCACGATCATGACTCACTGCAACCTCGATTTCCTGGGCTCAAGCGATCCTCCCTCCTCAGCCTCCCAAAGTGCTAAGGTTACAGGCATGTGCCGCCACACCTGTCCCCAGCTCAGAAGACACATCTGGGGATTTCTCAGCTGTGCTCTGTGGCCACTGGGCCCAACAGGGTTCCAAGAGGCCCTTGCTGAGATCAGGCCTGAGACTGGCCGAGAGGGAGAGGGCTGCAGCCCATCGTCTACCTCCTGGGGACCCCAGTCCCAGGCCAAGCCATTCAGGCCATTGCCAGCCCCCTGGTCAAGTCCTAAAGCCTTGGTGCGGTCCCTCCTCCATCCCCTCTGCTGCCAGGCATGGGAGCTCTCGGAGGCCCCACCCACACCACTGCCCTGGAAGCGGAAACCATCCCGAGCTTGCCTAGGGCTGCCTTTCCTCCTCCTCGGAGCCTGAAGCCCTCCCCACTCCTCCATGCTCAGCACCTGCTGCTCCCAACTGCCTGGGCCTGCCGCGGTGACCCGTGTGGAGCTCCTTTCTGCCTTCCCACAGCCCCAAGCTCCCTTCCCCTCCAGGCCCAGGGCCAGCCCCAGCTGCTCACTGCACCCCAACTCAGAGCGGCCGTCCCTGGTAGATGCCTCTAAGACAGAACAGGCTATGCTGGGGGCAGTACTTCCCCTTACTACAGCCATTCAGACATAAGAGGGACAGGCATTTAGAGGGGACTCAACCATCAGAACACCCTCTCTGGCTGGGCACAGTGACTCACGCCTATAATCCCAGCACTTTGGGAGCCCAAGGTGGGAGGATGGCTTGAGCCCAGGAGTTCCAGACCAGCCTGGGCAACACAGCAAGACCGTGCCTCTACAGAAAAAAATTTTTTGAAAAGTTAAAAATTTGGCAGGGCATTGTGGTGCACCCCTGTAGTCCCAGCTACTCCGGAGGCTGAGGCAGGAGGATCACTTGAGCCCAGGAGGTCGAGGCTGCAGTGAGCCATGATTGTACCACTGCACTCCAGCCTGGGTGACAGAGCAAGACCTTGTCTCTAAATTTTTTTTTTTTTTTTAATTTTTTAAAAGGAGGCCCTTTCTGACCATTCCTGGAAAGGTCATTAGTTTGAACAAAACTACTGGCCCCTTTAGACATTTGCCCAACACACAAAAGCACCCAGGTATGAACTTAAAATAATATGTGGGCCGGGCAAGTTGGCTCACGCCTGTAATCCCAACACTTGGGAAGCCAAGGTGGGCAGATCTCTTGAGGCCAGGAATTGGAGGCCAGCCTGGCCAACATGGTGAAACCCTGTCTCTACTAAAAATACAAAAATTAGCCAGGCATAGTGGCACATGCCTGTAGTCCCAGCTACTCAGGAGACTGAGGCAGGAGAACTGTTTGAACCCAGGAAGCAGAGGTTGCAGTGAGCTGAGATCAAGCCACTGCACTCCAGCCTGGGCGACATAGCAACACTGTCTCAAAAAAAAAAAAAAAATGCAGCCGGGTGCAGTGGCACACACCTGTAACCCCAGCACTTTGGGAGGCCGAGGTATGAGGATCACCTGAGGTCAGGAGTTCGAGACCAGCCTGGCCAACATGGCAAAACCCCATCTCTACTAAAAATACAAAAATTAGCCGGGTATGGTGGCGGGCGCCTATAATCCCCACTACTCAGGAGCCTGAGGCAGGAGAATCCCTTGAACCGGGGAGGTGGAGGTTGCAGTGAGCCGAGATGGCGTCACTGCACTCCAGCCTGGGCGACAGAGCAACACTCCATCTAAAAAAAAAAAAAAAAAAAAGAATATACAGAGTTCCCTGGTGAGAGGGAAAGAGGGAAAGAAGTAGGTTCAGAGATTGTCCCTTTAAAGATGTAATTCACAAATCAAAGAGCACATCTTCTGCCGTGTCACTAGGGATCGGCCCGGATTTCACTGCCTGCGCCCCTCGTTCAGACGCCCTTGCCTAACCTGCAAAGGGCCCGCCCCGCCAGAGACCGCCTTACCTCCTTTTGGAGATTGGTGGTCTTGGGCTCTTGGCTCTGGATCGACTTCTCATCCTCTCTCCGCTTTCTCAGGCCAGTATCCCCCATGTTTCCTCCTGCTGGTTCCAGGAGACTGCAAGGAAGGCACACAGCTGAATCTTGGTTCAGCAGCAGCAAACAAGATGCAAGTGCAAGCTCGGCCTGGACTAGGGGAGCTGGCTCCAAAAGCACAGTGTTGGTTACTGCGACAGGCGGGGGCCGCTGCCAGTCCTGCAGGGCTCATGCGCTGGGCCCCAGAGTCAAAGTCAGTCATTAACACTGTCCAGGCAGGGGAACACAGCTCCCCACTGTTCTCCAAAGCTCAGCTGCTTGCTTAGCTTTCTCCCAGACAGGCCCCGGGAGCCTTCTGGCCCACGTGCCTGTGCCTTGAAAGTTATTCTACCTCCGTGGTCCAACTTCATTTTTTTTTTCCAAAAGTTAAAAGAAATATTTAACAACATCCTGGGCTGGGCACAATGGCTCAGGCCTGTAATCCCAGCACTTTGGGAGGCCAAGGTGGGCGGATCACTTGAGCCCAAGAGTTTGAGACCAGCCTGGCCAACATGGCGAAACCCCGTCTCCACTCAAAATGAAAAAAAAAAAAAAATTAGCTGGGCATGGTGGCGGGTGCCTGTAATCCCAGCTACTCAGGAGGCTGAGGCAGGAGAATCACTTGAACCTGGGAGGTGGGGGTTGCAGTGAGCCAAGATCGTGCCACTGCACTCCAGCCTGGGCCACAGAGCGAGACTCCGTTTCAAAAAAATAAAATATAAAAAATTTAAAAATGAAAATATTGTGGAATGTATTTATCAGAATCAAGTCCAGGTAAGGAGTGTGTGTCTTATAATTCCTTCCCAAGATTAAAGACACTCCCCTACATCACAGAGCCACAATACAATACAGGTACTTTTTCTTTGTACTTTTTAAATTTTTACAATATTTTTTTTGTAAAGACGTGAGTCTCGCTATTTGCCCAGGCTGGCCTCCAACTCCTGGGCTCAGGCAGTCCTTCCACCTTGGCTTCCCAAAGGGCTGGGATTTCAGGGGTGAGCCACCGCACCTGGCCAGGTACTTTTTCATTAAGTGATGAAAGGAATGAAAACATTGCCGAGGAAACCCAGTTCCAGACTGAATTAGGAGGTAACCATGCACCACTGTACCCTCTCTCTAAATAAATTCTCTGTCCAGGCCCCGGCCAGGAGAGCCATGAGCCTTTCTATCACCCACGGACCTTACCTTCCTCCGTGACCCTGCAGAGCCGGAGAAGCTGCGGCCCAGCTGACCGCCCGTGCCTGCACGGTCCAACCCTAGGAATGGCCATGTCTTGTGCCCAGGAGTGAAGGAAGTCCAGAAGGTACAGAGGTCAATAAAGGTAATTATTAAACACCTTTTTTTTTTGGTTTTGTTTTAGCCATGAAGCTTAGATACGCCACACAAAAAGGGGAGGGTGAGGCAGACCAATTTCTCTCCAAAACTGTTTTTGTTCATTTGTGTCTAGGTCAGATTATTTTTTTAAAACCAGATAGTCCCAAATCATCTACACTTTTTACCTAAAGATAAAATAAATTATGCCTTCTTTTATCTTTGGGAATCAGAGGAGGTAAACTTTGGAACCAATTCTCTAATTGCTTTAATAGGCTATATTTAAAACCCAAGTCAGGCAGCTCAAACAGGAACTGCTGTGTGTGTGTAACTCAGCTGTTTGTCAGTTTCCTCCCTGCCCAGGAAATTCCCCCAAGCCCCGGGCCTGCCTCTGGCTGATCAGGTGAGAGCGGTTGAGCCCGTCCCACTCCTCTTTACCAGTGATGGGGCTTCACCACTTGGAGCCACGAGCAGGCCTGAGGCAGTGCAGGCCCCCACATCCTCCCTGCAGCTGTGGCCAAATGCCCATCAGATTTGGCTGTGGTGCTGTTCACGTAGCCATGTCCTGGCTCATCAGACACAAGGGACACAAAACCTTCCCCATCGGGGAAACAGAGGCCTATGGGGGGACAGGAAACACATGGCCAGGAAGCTCCGGTCCCCATCCAGGGCTGCCAGGGTCTGGATGTCTCCGGGAGGGAGCAGAGGTTCTCCCGCGCTGCGACTGGACCCTGGGTCAGGCGGCAGCCTCAGAGGTCAGCACTAAGCCCTTTCAGATAGGGAAGGAAGCACCTTATGAGACAGGCAGGACAGCCTGGCACAGCATAAGCACTGCGTGTGAAGCATTGTAGCTGTTATCTTCAGCCAAAACTCTGGTAGCTTTGCCTCGAGGCAAACCTAACTGCATCCCAGATATTGGATGGAAGCAAAGGTCAGGGGTGGAAGGAGCTGGGCGAGTCTTTGGGGCACAGTTTGGGGCAAGCAGACCTGAGAGAGGCACAGGTTTCTCTCAAAGCCGTCTGCAGAGCACAGGAACCTGATTTAGAAGTTCATCAGCTCCAGGCCGGGCGCGGTGGCTCACGCCTGTAATCCCAGCACTTTGGGAGGCCGAGGCGGGTGGATCACCTGAGGTCGGGAGTTCAAGACCAGCCTGGCCAACATGGAGAAACCCCGTCTCTACTAAAAATACAAAAAATTAGCCAGACGTGGTAGCACATGCCTGTAATCCCAGCTACTCGGGAGGCTGAGGCAGGAGAATCGCTTGAACCCAGGAGGCGGAGGTTGCAGTGAGCAAAGATCGTGCCATTGCACTCCAGCCTGGGCAAAAAGAGCGAAACTCCATCTCAAAAAAAAAAAAAAAAAAAAAAGTTCATTATCTCCCATCTTGGGAGGGCACAGCCTGTTTACCTGCCTGCCATGCCCAGAGCCCTGAGCAGAGAGGCTGGAGAGTAGAAGCCAGGGGCTGGCGGCAGGTCCTGCCACCCCCAGACAGAACCTGCCCACAGGCTTGCTGGGGTCACTCCTCCTAATGCTGCAGCCTCGTCATAGCACCTGGCACATCCATGTTTGCAAAACACCACAGAATACTCCCTGGGGAAACGTGCTCCTGGCGGGCTGACAGGAGACCACATGAGGAGGGCAGGGTGGGGCAGTGGTCCCCTGCTGGGGCCAGACACCAGACAGCCCTGCAACCTCACCCACTCCCCACATGGGCTCAGGCAGCACTGCCAGGATCAGGATCTGAATCTGCAAAGCGGGGCTAGCAACAGGCGCCTCCTCGTGGAACACATTGAACTTGCGTGTTCCATGAATGTCCAGGAATAGACCACTGGTCTTCCTCGGCCTCTGCCAAGTGCCGAGTTTGGAACGTCAGGGTGTGAGGGTCCTTCGTTAAGTCAGAAACCTCCACTTCAGTTCATTTTGGGTCCACGGTGAGCATTTCTTAAGCCTGTTTCTTAAAGTTGTGTTTTTCACCCCAGTCCCACCCTCTCCCTCCCTTGAATACACAGAAAGTATTCAAGTAATTCTCATAAGCTCTTCCTCATGGAAAATAATACAGATTTGATTTAAAAAGCAAAATTTTCCTCAGTTCTTGAAGATTGTTGGTTCATTGTGTATCCAGTGCTTCTGCCATGTGGCTGAAGTTTCACCTCCCTGCTGTCAATTTTTTTTTTTTTTTTTTTTAAATGGAGTCTCATTCTGTCGCCCAGGCTGGAGTGCAGTGGCTTAATCTTGGCTCACTGCAACCTCGCCTCCTGGGTTTAAGCGATTCTCCTATCTCAGCCTCCTGAGTAGCTGGGATTACAGGCATCCACCACCATGCCTGGCTAATGTTTGTGTTTTTGGTAAAGACAGGGTGTCATCATGTTAGCAGGCCTGGTCTTGAACTCCTGACCTCAAGGGACCCACCAGCCTCGGCCTCCCAAAGTGCAAATCCTACTGTCATTTTTACCATTTTGTTTATTTATTCTGTGAGACTGAGTCTTGCCCTGTCACCCAGGCTGGAGTGCAGTGTCATGATCTCAGCTCACTGCAACCTCCACCTGCCAGGTTCAAGCGATTCTCCTCCCTCAGCCTCCCGAGTAGTTGGGACTACATGTGTGACACCACACCTGGCTAAGTTTTGTATTTTTAGTAGAGACAGGGTTTCACCATGTTGGCCAGGCTGGTCTTGAACCCCTGACCTCAAGTTATCCACCCGCTTCAGCCTCCCAAAGTGCTGGGATTATAGACGTGAGCCACCACGCCTGGCTAACCACTCTATTTCTTAAGTTTCTGCTAAAGACTCTTGACCTTCACTTTCAACCCGTGCTTTTCCCTTCTGATTGCAAAAATGCTTGCAGGTTGAAGATCTTCACACCATCTGCATTTTGTCTTATATTTGGTGCATATTTGGTTTCAGTTGGGGAGAGTAAAATGCTTCCCTCCACCCTTCTGGGTTCTTTGGTCAGGCTTCAAATTGAGACCAATGGGAGGAAAACGGTTCTAATTATGTATATAAGCAACAGAGTCCCACAAAACAAGAGACTTGAAGAAGGGCCAGATGACTAAACCCTATATAGCATCCTGAGCTATATAAGGATTAGGGGCTTGGGGCTTCTGGGGCAGGTAGGGACGAGTAATGGAATGGTGAGGGGAGGAAATGCATGGCAAATAAAGGTCGTCTGGTTATGCAGATATAAATCTCTCAGGTAATAAAAGTTGTCTCCTCCTGGTACAGATACTTGTTCTAATGTAGATTTCCTTCATGACATAAATTTATTTTGCAAAGGGCAGCTTTTCAGAGATACACCTGTTGTGTTTGCAGTTTCTCAGCATAACCAGCTCAAAATATTCCAAAGAAGTATAATTTGGGGTGATATATATCTGGTCTCCTACAGTCGCATTTTGGGGGTGCTGTGTCCTGCACCCCAATATTTCCTTCTCCTGTGATGGTCTGTGTTTGAGACAGGGTCTCTTGTTCCCAGGCTAAAGTGCAGTGGCGTGATCATGGCTCACTCCAGCCTTGACCTCTTGGGCTCAAGGGATCCTCCCATTTCAGCCTCTCAAAGTGCTGAGATTACAGGCGTGAGCCATGGCACCTGGCCTCCTGTGATGGTTTTAAAGATATCTTTAATCCCACAGTGTCAGTCTGCACAGCCTCCGGGCTGCCCAGCTGGGCGCCTTGTTCTCTAATTCACTGTCCTCATGATAGAGGCAGGGTCTTGGGCACACATTCAGGCAGAGGCTGAATCTTCCTTTACCACTGAAAGCTTGTTCCAGACCTGCCTTCAAGTTTTCACTTTCTCCTATCCATGAAGTTCATTCGGTCTTATATTCCTTCCCACGGCTGCTGACAGTAGCATTTGGGGATTTGGAGGGGGACCCAAAAGACAGAAATAACTGGCATACTACCACAGATAGAAGAGGTGTTTGTTCCCTTACTACCTGAATTCCAACCAGAAGAACTTGGGATGAGCTAGCGACGTGCAAAGCCTTTCAATGTCAGGGACGTGCTGTCTAGCCATAAAACAATTAGCAAGGAAAGCATAAACATAATTTCAAAACACTTATCTAGGAACAATCTATATATATCCAACAACTACTGGAATAGTACAATTCTGCCTTCGAACTTTGTCCATCATTTTTGTGTGTTCCAAGTAATATGGTTTTTCATAAAATAACCTGCGTGGGAAAGCCAGTGCAGTTGCAGCGTGCCGTCAATACACAACTTCCCATCCTGCTCCCTTCCCCACTGACCTTGTCACTATTTATGGTTGCTGCCCCTTTTCTCAACTACGGCGGCCACACATGATGAAAGTTGTGATCGCTGCTGAGGTTGGGGAAAGAGGGTTCTGTGTCATCAAACATCGTTAATAAAGACTTACTAGGCCGGGCACGGTGGCCCACGCCTGTAATCCCAACACTTTGGGAGGCCAAGGCAGGCGGATCACAATGTCAGGAGATCGAGACCATCCTGGCTAACACGATGAAACCCCGTCTCTACTAAAAATACAAAAATTAGCAGGGCGTGGTGGTGGGTGCCTGTAGTCCCAGCTACTCGGGAGGCTGAGGCAGGAGAATGGCATGAACCCGGGAGGCGGAGCTTGCAGTGAGCCAAGATCGCACCACTGCACTCCGGCCTGGGCGACAGAGCGAGACTCTTGTCTCAAAAAAAAAAAAAAAAAAAAAAAGAGTTACTATTTTGTTGGGCCGGGTGCTGTGGCTGTGCACCTGTAATCACAGCACTTTGCGCGGCTGAGGCAGGGGGATTGCTTGAGGCCAGGAGTTTGAGACCAGCCCAGGCCAGGAGTTTGAGACAGCAAGCCTGTCTTTACAAAAAGAATTTAAAAATATTATCCAGGCATGATGGTGTGCACCTATAGTCCCAGCTACTCTTGGAGGCTGGGGTGGAAGGACTGCTTGAGTCCAGGAGTTCAAGGCTGCAGTGAGCTATGATCATGCCACTGGACTCCAGTCTGGGTGACAGATGGACTCTAACATAGGGAGTTACCATTTTTTGTAATCTTGTTTCTGTCTGCCCAGCATCCACAACTTGGAGTAACTGTCCCTTTCTGTGGGACACTGGTGGGCTACCAACCAAAGGACCTCACTTCTCTGGCCACACGGGAGGAGGGCTCAGGACATCAGGTCAGCCAAGAGGCCACTGTCTCAGGATTTGCTACCTAAGTGAAGCACAGGGTAGGCTGATGGTGTTCAACTACTGAGACCCCCGCCCCAAGGCTACTCTGGCTTCTGTCCTTCTCAAAACATGGTGGAAGCCACTGAGTGTACATTTCCAAAATATTTCCCTCTTTCCCTTAACATGGGGCAGTATAGTTTCTGTTGCTTGCAACCCAGCCCTGGTATGCTACATATACTACACACGGACCCTTCACTTTCAAAGAATTATTGTTTAATGAAATACCCAGGACCCTCCTGACCAGGTGAAATAGATGCTTCAGGCTCCTGATGACCCGAGGCGGCAATGCTCTCACCTCAGTGCACTCTTCCTGTCTCATCTATACCCTCTGTAGAGTGCTGATACACAGGTGGACTGGGAAACAAGGGGATGGGGGCCCAGAGCACCCAGCACAGACGCGGGGAGCCAGCCTGGGTCCTCAGCAGCAGGTGGCGTGCCCAGTTCCAGGAAGCAGCCTCATGCACTCTGTAGGTTTGAAGTCTCCGTAGCCCAGCCTGGGTCCTCACTACCTCTGTCCTGTTGTTTGCAGACATTGGGTCTGCAAAGCAGCCAAGCAGGGCCCTGCAGGTGAATATCAACTTCAAAAGCCACCCTTCTCCTTTCCCCCCAACACCTTCCCACCCAGCCCACCCCTAGCTAAAAATGAGGAAAAGAGCCGAGCCTGAGGCCAGGCACGGTGGCTCATGCCTGTAATCCTAGCACTTTGGGAGGCCGAGGTGGGTGGATCACTTGAGGTCAGGGACGAGACCAGCCTGGCCGACGTGGCAAACCCTGTCTGTAGTAAAAATAAAAAAATTAGATGAGCACGGTGAGACACACCCTGTAATCCCAGCTATTCCAGAGGCTGAGGTGGAAGAATTGTTTGAACCTAGGAGGCGGAGGTTGCAGTGAGCCGAGATCTCTCCACTGCACTACAGCCTGGGTGACAGAGTGAGACTCTGTCTCAATTAAAAAAAAAAAAAAAAAAAATGCCGAGCCTGGGAGGCTGGGAGGGCAGCAGATTTCCTGCCCAGCTTTGGGGCCATGGACTCACACCTTGAGAAAACCAAGAGAGAGACCCAGCGAGCTGCACCCATCCCCTCTCCCACTCCTGGCTGCAGCCACTACTTAGCTGTGGCCCCCTGCTCAGCTGTGACCCAGCAGTGAGGTGCCACAAACCTGGGCACACGGAGCCCTCCCCATGCCGCCCAGCCAAGTTGTGAGTGGATGATGTTTCCAGTCTTACTCGAGAATTCAGATGTCAGCCCAGCCCTATCCCAAGAGGTTCAGGCTTCTGCTGTGGGATCTGTATCCGGCTCAGGCCCTCCCTGCTGGAAGAGTTGCCTGGGCCCAGGGAGGGCTCTCCTGAGCCACACACACTGGGACTGTGCCTTTCACTCTCGCCGACGATACAGGTAGGGGAGGGGGTGAGGAGCCAGTGACAGCTGCGCTCCAGAGGCCAAACGCTAGGCCACCCTTGGCCTTAAATCTCTTTCCTCCCAACGCAGTTACTGATACCACCAGCAAGCGCTGATGAGGGTGCGGAGCAACTGGAACTGGCGCAGAGCTTGGTGGTGGGAAAGTCAAATGACACAGACTCTCAGGAAGCAGGCCTGGGTGTTCTTTCTTTTTTAATTGTCTGTATAACAAAACTCACTGTTGTCACTGTTTTCCAGCATACAGTTCAGGGGCACTAAGGGCATTCAGGACGGCTCTCGTGACAGACTCACACCCACATGCACACCTGGTGCCCCAGCCTGCTCTGTCCACTGTCTCCATTTCCCCAGGGCTGCTTTTACTTTTCATTTTATTATTTTTGAGACAGGGTCTCACCCGGTTGCCCAGGCTGGAGTGCAGTGGCATGATCATGGCTCACGGCAGCCTCAACCTCCCGGGCTCAAGGGATCCTCCCACCTCGGCCTTCTGAGTAGCTGAAACCATAGGCGCCATCATCATGCCCAGGGCTGCTTTTAAAAACTGGCAAAGCCAGCAAGGCTAACTCGAGTGCCTGGGTCATGTTCTACAGCTGCTTGACCAGGAATCTTCCAGTGCCGTATAAAACCTCACAGGACCAAGAAAGAGAAGGGTTCCCTGCTCAGACCAGACACTTGCAGGGTGAAGGGAGGAGCCCCTCCCAGCAGACCCAGTTCTCCTCCGTGCAGTCCGGCCTCATTTCCTGCCCGACCTCTGGCCAAACCCCCTCCTGCTGCTCTGAGTGCCTGCTGTGCTCCCGAGGGCCCTCTCCGCCCTTCTGTAGCTTCTGAAACCCTGTCCACTCTGCAAGGGCCAGGGCGTGCCAGTTCCTCCCAGAAGCTCGCCAATGTTTCTGTCCTTTCCTGGAACCTCACAAGCACCCTGGGTGCCTCTCTGCCTTGCCTGCCCCTCCCTCCTTGGCATCCTGGACTCGTGGCTTCTCTGCCCATTTCCTATGGCACCCAGCAGGAGGCTGGGCAGAAGAGAGGGTCTGTGGGACGCCTGCCCTTGCCCTGGTCACAATGCCATCCAGGAGTCCCCACACTTGCAAAGTACGTTTGCACTGTGTGAAAAACTTAAAGCAGAAACGTAAGAACAAAAGTGGACACTTCTCAGAAGAATAAAACGTTTGCATAAAAGGCAGAAAGACAGGGATGTCAGCAGTGGTTCTCTGGGTCATGATGGCGGCAGCTGCGTTCCTGCTGACGAGCACCCCTTCCCCGCACAGCCACGCTGGGCTGCGCCGCCTGTCAGCCTGTCTACAGGAGGCTGCAGAGTGGCCGTAAATGCCTTTGAGATAGCATCACAGTTATTGGTTAGGTCATCTCCTAGGGAGATGATACACAGTTTTCAATCCCGGCGAGTCTTTCTACCGCTTATAAAATAAAATTAAATGACAATGATTCAACTGTTAAACAAGCTTACAGAGTTATAAAAGACTATGACTTTCTATCTCACCCTTCCGTCTGGCGATCAAAGATCCCATGTAGAACTTCTACACGCGACTGAGGACCAGTACTGGGGCCTCCTTCCCACCTGAAACAGGGCGGGACTTCACCGCGAGGGGCTCTGAAAAGGAGATGCTGTAGGGTGCCACCCCTGAGTCCCACAGTTAGGGTTCTTTGTAGCCCAATGTCCCCAAGTCCCTCCAGCATGCCTGGGACTGAATGGTCCTGAGCGGCTGGGGTGATTTTCCTGAGGAGGTGGCACTCATCTCACACACACAGGACAGAACCATGGCCTCCTGGTATGTTTCTTGGTGGCAGCAGGGGGCAGGGGCTCTACCTTAAATCAAAGCCAGGGCTCTCATTACCTGGGTGGGAGGCTGTGTGGCTCCAGAATAAATTACCTTCCCAGACCAGGCGCGGTGGCTCATACCTATAATCCCAACACTTTGGGAGGCCCAGCAGGAGTATTGCTTGAAGCTAGAAGTTTAAGACCAGCTTGGGCAACATAGCAAGACCCCATCTCTAAAAAAAAAAAAAAAAAAAAAAAATTTTTTTTGAGACAAAGTCTCACTCTTGTTGCCCAGGCTGGGGTGCAATGGTGTGATCTTGTTTTACTGCATCCTCCGCCTTCCAGGTTCAAGCAATTCTCCTGCCTCAGCCTCCCAAGTAGCTGGGATTACAGGCACCCACCACCACACCCAGCTAATTTTTGTATTTTTAGTAGAGACAGGGTTTCACCACTGTTGGCCAGGCTGGTCTCGAACTCCGGCCTCAGGTGATCCGCCTGCCTCGACCTCCCAAAGTGCTGGGATTACAGGAGTGGCCACCATGCCTGTCCTACAAAAATTTTTTTTACAAAATTAGCCAGGCATGTTAGTGTATGACCGTCATCTCACCTATCAGGAGGCTGAGATGGGAGGATCGCTTGAGCCTGGAGGCCAAGGCTCTGGTGATTGCACCACTGCATTCCAGCCTGGGTAACAGAGTGAGACCCTGTCTCAAAACAAACAAACAAAATAACAACTAAACAAAAGAGAATAAAGTACCTGCCTAGGAGGATAGAGAAGGGCTAGGGGAGAAGGCAGAAAAGGTTTGTACAACTTAGAGGGCATGAACAGTAGCACCTTTTTTTTTTTTTTTTTACCAAACAAGCAAAGACCACCAGAGCTCATGCACAGCTATCATCAAGCGCTACCATGGCCTGGCTCCTTGGGTGACACGTCCCCATCTGACACATGGCCCGAGGACCAGCTGCCCGCCCGATCCCTCCAGCGCTTCCCAGCTGCAGATCTCGGAGCTGGAAGGCAGGCCCGCTCAGCAGGCCGCCTACTCACCAGAGCAGTGGGTGTCACAGAGCTCGTCTCAGTGGCAATGTGGCCAGAGAACATGCCCTGGCTAAACCATACTTCAGCAGCACATTATTAAAATAAAGCACAATGGGCCAGGTGCAGTGGCTCACACATGTCATTCCAGCACTTTGGGAGGCCAAGGCAGGAGGACAGCTTGAGGCCAGGAGTTCAAGACCAGCTTGAGCAACATAGCAAGACTTCATCTCAACAAAAAAGAAGAAAATTAGCTGGGCCTGGCGGTGCACACCTGAGGTCCCAGCTACTCAGGAGGCTGAAGCAGAAGGATCTCAAACGTGTCTGAGGCTGCCATGAGCTATGATTGTACCACTGTACTCCAGCCTGGGCAACAGCATGAGACCCGAGCTCTAAAAAAATAAAAATAAAAATTTAAAAATAAAGCAAAATGTTATCAGTGGATTAAACTATGAGACCATTTATTTCTTCCCTGCCCCGCAGCGCTCAGTGGGCTTACGCACCTCTGGCTGCCACCGTGGGCTGCCCTCGCAGGGAAGGCCTGTGTGAGGCAGACCTTCAGGCCAGAGGAGCCTACACCACGGGCTCCCGCAGACTCTGGCGGGTGGGGGCAGGAGTCTTCAGGTCACAGGAGCGGACATCACAGCCATCCAGCAGGTCTGCCTGAGAGACGCCATTGAGGTTGGGGGCCACCAGAGCTCTAGGGGTGTCCCGCACGCCTGTCCTCGCGAGTGTGTCCTGGAGAAGTTCTCGGATTCTTCGGTTTTCCCTGAAGGTAGATTCCCAAATAACTTCAAGTTCACCTTCCATTTCTCTGAAGGAAATACATTTAAAATGGCACAATTTTAAAAACAGTATAGAGCCCATATAAATCCCAAAGTAGGAAGAACTCAAAACAGAAGAATGCTAATGGCAGGGGACAGAGCCCTGGGTGCCTGGGTTCTGAAGCAAGAGCTCAGTGTGGAACGAAGCGGCCGGTGCCCTGGGAACGGGGAGCAGCAGGACGGCACAGGCTGGGGCTCAGTGTGGAATGAAGCGGCTGGTACCCTGGGAATGGGGAGCAGCAGGACAGCACAGGCTGGGGCTCAGTGTGGAATGAAGCGGCTGGTGCCCTGGGAATGGGGAGCAGCAGGACAGCACAGGCTGGGGCTCAGTGTGGAACGAAGCGGCCGGTGCCCTGAACAGGGAGCAGCAGGACAGCTCAGGCTACACAGGTATTTCTCTTCCCTCTACGTTCTGCCCTTGACTTTGGCATCAGTGCAATCCCTGTTTTCTCTCAATAATGAACTTGGGTATGTCAAATAAGGAACTGTAGGAACTGCAGGGCTGGCCGTGGCCAGCCAGATGCTCTAGCACGATGGCCTGGCCGCAGGCACCCACACAGCCCCTCCCGTGTCCCCTCTGCTTGTCCACTGTGACCTGGCCAGCACTCAGCGACCTTCCACAGGTCTTGCGCTCCATACAGCCCAGAGCTAAGAGCGAGTCAGGGGGTGAGGAGGGGACCTGAGGAGATAGACTCATTGCCAGGATGGAGAAGACTGGCCTGGCGCATGTGCCGGGATGGGGAGGCCCTGAGGGGCCCAGGCTTGTGAGGCTGGAAAGAGCCACAGGGCAGCGTTTCCAGAACCAGCATGCAGCGCCCTGTGGTGTGCTGGGGAGACAGGACAGATGAAGGTGGCCACGTCCCCACAGGGCCACAGTCCACTGGGAACAGACCAGGATACCAGCCACACCTCACAAGGTGCTGAGCCCCACTGGGGAGCATGGCCAAGCTGGAGAGGCCAGCTGCTTCCTGTACACTGCCAGATGGTTCTGGAAAATGTTGGAAACTGGATTCGCAGGTGGACTTCGCACCACGGTTTAAAGGGCAGGACAGTGAAGTTCAGGGAGGTCAGTGATGTGCCCACTTGGCCAGAGTCACTTTTCTCGTGAACGTTCCTTCCTTCCAAGGCCCCTGATGCCCACTGTGTGGTGAGAACAACTTAATTAAACTATGTCTAAAAAAGCCCCAGCCTGGGCAACATGTGAGGCCTCATCTCTACAAAAAACTTAAAAATTAGCTGGGCCCACGTGGTGGCATGCACCTGTATTCCCAGCTACTCGGGAGGCTGAGGCAGAAGGATCACTTGAGCCCAGAAATTTGAGGCTGCAATGAGCTGAGATGGTGCCACAGTACTTTAGCCCGGGAAACAGAGCAAGACCTTGTATTTTAATTAAAAAAAAAAAAAAAAAAAAAAAAATCCCCAGACTGGTTTTCTGAAGATACTTGGTAAATTAAAACAATCATGTTTAAATGTATAGTTGAACTTGAAAGAAAGAATAGGCAGTCTCTAAGGGCAGAAAAAATGAAGCCTAAACTGAAACCAAAGAGGCAGACAAAGTATCAGTTGCTTTGAGGACAAAAGTCCATGCCAAACCCTGGATGTTTGTAGACTGACAGATCATGCAGATCAAGAGTGACAGAAAATCTCAGGGCCTACTCTTGTCCAAGTTTCTCTTCCTACTAGAGGCGCTGTGAAGGTAGGTAAGTGGAGGATGTAAAGGACCCTCAAAGAAAGGAGGGCTGGGAGGGAGACCTGCAGATCTTCAAAGGAAACCTGTTTTGAAAGGCCAGGCATCTCCTGGGGACCAGAGCCACCGGCCCGCTCTCAAACGGGTCTGGAGTGTGAGTCTACACTGTTTGCCATGAGTGGGGATCCCCGGGCCCTGACTGCAGTGAATGAAGAGTTTTAAAAAGTTGGGCACAGTGGCTCATGCTTGTAATCCCTGCTACTTGGGAAACTAAGGCAGAAGGATGGCTTGAGCCCAGGAGTTTGAGGCTGCAGTAAGCTATGATCACACCACTGCACTCCAGTCTGGGCAACAGGGTCAGACCCTGTCTGTAAGTAGTAGTAGTAGTAATAATAATAATAGCAATAACAGAAATAAAATACCTAATCAAAAATTAGCAAAATCTCTCAAGAAAATGAAACAAAACTGGCTCATGCCTGTAATCCCAGCTATACTCAGGAGGCTGAGGTGGGAGAATCGCTTGTATCCGGGAGGTAGAGGTTGCAGTGAGCCGAGATCGTGCCACTGCACTCCAGCCTGGGCGACAGGAAAATGCTGTCTCAAAAAAATAAAATAAAAAGAAAATGAGACAAAATAAAAATATCAGCGAGATGGAAGGCAGCAGAAAAAAAGAGAAAGGCAATTAGAGGTGTGCTTTGATTCCGGAAGTCCAATTCAAACAAGAGGAATTTTTAAAAGAATAAAGAAAACGAAGAGCAAATAAAACTCAAGACCAATATGACATTCAGATAAGAGTAAAATGTAGAAACAAAATTAAACAACGGAACAAATGAAACAGGCCCAGAGGGTTTTAGCAGAATCCTCAATCAAACATTCAGACATCCCGGCGGGCCATGGCGCAGGGCGGACACCCACCTGTTCTGCTGCAGCGCCTGGTCCAGCACCTCCTGCTTGTCCTTCAGCACCTGGTGCAGGTGCCGCATCTCCTGCCGGTACTGGGCTGTCTTGCCGGCGAAGTCCTCCTGCTGCTCCAGCAGACGGTGACTGATGTCCCCCAGCTTCAGTGCTGCCTGCTTCTTGTAGCCCTGGTCGGCAGAAGGACTCTGTGAGTGAGGGGCCGCTGCCAGGCCAGGGTGGACGGTGCCTCCTGGCTGCGCTCCCTACCCACTCCTTGTATGTCAGGGCCTTTTAAATCTGGTATCCCAGATAAGTTTGATCTGGGAGGGCAAGTCTGGATGATAAAAGTCATAAAAAGTGATAAAAGAATTTCAGGTACAATAAAAACAAATTTTAATGTATATAAATCCTGTTTCTTTATATGCTATAAATAATGAAAACATAAAATATCACCTTTGGACACAGTGGTTCATGCTTGTAATCTCAGCACTATTAGAGGCTGAGGCAGGCAGATCACTTGAGGTCAGGAGTTCGAGACCAGCCTGGCCAACATGGTGAAACCCTGTCTTTATTAAAAATACAAAAATTAGCCAGGAGTGGTGGCACATGCCTGTAGTCCCAGTTACTTGTGAGGCAGAGGTGGGAGGATAACCTGAACCCAGGAGGCGGAGGCTGCAGTGAGTGTGATGGAGCCACTGCACTGTCTAGCCTGGGCCACACAGGGAGACCCTGTCTCAAAAAAAAAAAAAAAAAATCACCATCACAGAACAAACTGGATGTTCTTGCAAATTAATCTACAACTGTATTTTTTCCAGGACAACTTTTATCCCTGCATCAACTGGTAGCCTAAGAACTAATGCTGCCACTGCTCAGCACCCTTTCACCTTGACAAGAAAGCCTCATCGAAGAATCCAACAAGGGCTGTCAGTCTCTGTCGCCAGACAGACAGCTGAGATGAAAGCCCGTCATTTACTTTCCTTCTTTCACCTTTACTGTATAGTACTGAAGGTTCTCAATTGTCCTGTGAGCATTTCTAAAATTCTTGTCACAGAGAGTCTGACAGGTAGTTCCATAGACTCGTTTTTTATAAGAAACTCTGACACTCAGTTTATACATCCTCTCTGACCCAAGAATTAGTGCTGTTTTTACACTTCCAAGTGAAATAACTTTCTTTGTTTTCTGCTTTTACTTATTAATTTCTGGTTTTCATATTTGTGATTAACAAATGCTGGCTAGGTGGGATGGTTCACGCCTGTAATCCCAGCACTTTGGGAAGTTGAGGCGGGTGGATCACCTGAGGTCAGGAGTTTGAGACCAGCCTGGCCAACATGGTGAAACCCCGTCTCTACTAAAAATACAAAAATTAGCTGGGCGTGGTGGCGCATCTGTAATTCTAGCCACTCAGGAGGCTGAGGCAGGAGAATTGCTTGAACCTGGGAGGCAGAGGTTGCGGTGAGCCAAGATCGCACCACTGCACTCCAGCCTGGGCGACAAAGTGAGACTCCGTCTCAAAACAAACAAACAAAAAACAAGTGCCTACATTATTTCTACTTTAGGGATTTACTGAGGCTTTCTTTCTGGTCAAGCAATGATCAATTTTTGTGTCTTTTATATATATGTAAATATACCCTGTTGATTATGTTGTTAAATCTTCTATTTTCTCATTTTGTTTAACATCTTGATCGGTCTTGGATTAAGAGAGGTGGATTATAGCTCCTATTACCAAGTTTCCATTTTTCTTTGTATTTCCTGTAGTCTACACTCATAAATTTGCTGCTATGTTATTTAGTGCATAGATATTCACAATTACTATAGATGATGATGATGTAGACAGGGTCTCACTATGTTGCCCAGGCTGGAGTCCTGTGGCTATTAACAGACCTGATCATGGTGCACTACAGCCTCGAAGTCCTAGACTCAATTCAAATGATCCTCCTGCTCAGCCTCCTCTGCAGGGACCCACACACCCAGCTCATACTATATATTATTAACTATAGTCTTTTAGTATTATAAAAATCTCCCTTTTTTTTTTTTTGGTGTCATTTAGTGCTTTTGGTCTGAATTCTATCTTGGCATATGTCAAGATTTCAACCTTTGCTTTCTTTGTGTTTGCAGAAATCTGGGTTATCTCTACCCATCCTTTCAATTTAAATCCTTCACGAACACTTTGTTTTAGGCTGTCTCTTGGGTCTAGTGTGGAATAGCATTTTGCTTTATGAGTCAATCCAAAAAAATGTTGTTTTCTCTAATGGGTGAATTAAGCTAATTTACATTTACCTATAGGACAGATTTGTTTGGTCTCAATTTTGTTATTTTATGTTTGGCTGTTTTATCTACATATTTTTTAAAGATTTTAAACTAATGTAGTCTTTTTCTTTGCTTTTTTGCTGTTATAATTCTACCATTAAAACAAATTTTTTTAGAAACAGGGTCCTGCTCCATGCTCTGCCCCTCAGGCTGGAGTGCACTGGTGCGATCATAGCTCACTACAGCCTTAAACTCCTGAGCTCAAGATCCTCCCGCAGAGTTGGGACTACAGGCGCTGGCCATCAAGCCCAGCTAATTTTAAACATTTTTTTAGAGATGGGGTCTCTATGTTGCCCAGGCTGATCTTGAACTCCTGGTCTCAAGTGATCTTCCTACTTCAGCCTCCTGAGGAGCTGGGATTACAGGCATGTGCCACTCTGCCCAACTCTGATTCCACTATTTAGGAATAAAGCTCGATTCTTGTAGTTGGCTTTATTCTTTTTTTTTTTTTTTTTTTTTTTTGAGACAGAGTCTCGCTCTGTCCCCCAGGCTGAAGTACAGTGGCCCAGTCTCAGCTCACTGCAAGCTCCGCCTCTGCCATTCTCCTGCCTCAGCCTCCCGAGTAGCTGGGACTACAGGCGCTTGCCATCACTCCCGGCTAATTTTTTGTACTTTTAGTAGAGACGGGGTTTCACCATGTTGGCCAGGATGGTCTTGATCTCCTGATCTCGTGATCCGCCCACCTCGACCTCCCAAAGTGGGTTGGTTTTATTCTTACACCTTTATATGATATGTTCTTAGTCCCCTCTTTTTAGATTGTATCCATTGGTTCCCTAACAAAAGTAACAATACATTAGCTCATAACAACATTTTCTTCACTTTTCCCCTCCTGTTCACCTGCTAGCTCGTACCACTTGGTTTTTCAGCTTTAATGATATCCCTTGACTCTTATTACCTATGAAGAAATCAGCAAGTGTAATCTACTTTCTACCTTCCTTCGCCCTTAGCCCATCATTGTTTCCTTGGTTGTATTATTACTACATTGTCAGAAAACATTTACATACAATTCTATCAGCATCAATCCTTATCCCTGCTGTAAAAATGGATTCTTTGCTCACTACAAGTTAATTTTGCTGAAGTTTCCCCAATTACTTCTTGGTTGGCAGGACTCATTGTTGAGACACGGTCTTGCTCTGTTGCCCAGGCTAGAGTGCAGAGGCACGAACATAGCTCACTGCAGCCTCAAACTCCTGGGCTCAATCAATCCTTCCACCTCAGCCTCCCGAGTAGCTGGGACTACAGGCATGTACCACCAAGCCTGGCTAATTGCCGTATTTTTTGTAGAGACTGGGGTCTCCCTATGTTGCCCAGGCTGGTCTCAAACTCTGGACTCAAGGGATCTGCCTGCCTTGGCCTCGCCAAGGGCTTGGATTACAGGCATGAGCCACTGCGCCTGGCCGTTTCATCTTAAAGTCGTATGTCTTGGTGTCAATTTTCTGGGTCCATTCTGTGTCAGTTTTCCCCAGGTACATAATGTGCCCTTTCAGGACGTAGATTCAAGTCTTTTATTTCAGAAAGGTTTTTATGAGTTACAGTTTAGAGCAGAATAAGCCACTGTTTTGGTTTCTTCTTTGGAGGCTCTACAAGTAGATCGCTTAGATCTCCATCACTTTCCACCGAATCCTTTGCACATCTCCATTCCCGCCTTCCTGTCTGTCTCGTTTCTAGCTGCATATCCCTTATTGCTCTGTTACGGCGTCTGTCTCCACAGAATTCAGTCTGCATTTCTTAAACGGCTTCTCTTTCCCTTCTATTTCTTCCCTGGGTCATGTCAGTTCCATCCCACGCCCTGCTGGGCCTGGCTGCCTCTTCCTGAGCTCCTGCGTCTCTGCTCTGTGACATTTCTTCCTGGCTCTGACTGCCTCCTGAAGTCCTGTCTCTGCAGCTGTGCCCAGCTCTCTAGCCAGCTACCTAGCAGTTCACTTTGGAGTATCATTTTGATCTTTGCGGCAACACTTTTCCTGATAAGTTTTCGGCAGTTTTCGTCAATGGGAAGTTATGCCTCTATTTTTCTTCCTTTTCCTTAAACTGTTTTTATACGGAGGACTCTGAATTCCTCTGGGATGAGAGGAGGTTCCTGGGAGGGTGGGAGCGACAGTTGGGCCAGGGTGTCCTTCCAGGCTTCCCATGTTCCCCCCACCCTCCACCTTGCAGCCCTATCTCCCACTCGCTGAATTCAGCCTGGTTCGGAGGGGCTTCTGCCTGCATCCCTCCGTTCCCAGATCTCGTCACAGCCCCGGACTTCCAAGGTGATGTCTGCCCTTTGAAGAGTGATATTTTGCAGGGATTTCCTGAGATGTCACCTCTGGATTTCTCAAGCGTTTTCTCTTCACTCCCGCCGAGTTCCTGGCCTGTCTACCTTGGGGCCTGCTCACAGGTGTCTCCTCTGGGTGAGCCGGTTTTACTATTCCTGTTCAGATAAATGGTAACGCTACGGATTCCCCAAGCAAGGCCAACTACTCCGAGGATCACTCCTTCTCTTTTGCAAGTAAAAAGCAGGAAAATTAGAAAAAAAGAAAGAAAAAGAAAAAACCCCACAACGGGGATTTTAAAGTACTCAATACTTCTATGCTGAGTCCCTTCATCAACAGCATGGCATATCCCCTTCCCTTTCAGCCTTTATTTTTTCCCCTTAAAGAGACAGGGTCCCTGCTAGGTGAGGTGGCTCATGTCTGTAATCCCAGCACTTTGGGAGGCGGAGTCAGGCAGATCACTTGAGCTCAGAAGTTCAAGACCACCCTGGGCAACATAGCAAGACCTCATCTCTAAACAAACAAACAAACAAAAATACAAAAAAAAAAAAAAAAAAAAAAAGAATAGCCAGACACCATGGTGCTTGCCTGTAGCCCCAGCAACTTGAGAGGCTGAGGCAGGAGAATCCATTGAGCCCAGGAGTTCAAGGCTGCAGTGAGCCATCGTCATGTCGCTCACTGCACTCCAGTCTGGATGACAGAGTGAGATCCTGTCTCTCCTTTTATCGGTGTTTTTGTTTGTTTGTTTTTGAGACAGGGTCTCACTCTGTCAGCCAGGCTGGAGTATAGTGGTGTGACCTCGGCTCACTGCAGCCTTGAACTCCTGGGCTCAATTAAGCTGAGACTACAGGCAAGCACCACCATGTCTGGCTAACTTTTTAAATTTTTTATAGAGATTGGGGTCTTGCTATGTTACCCAGACTAGTCTCAAACTCCTGACCTCAAGTGATCCTCCTGGCTAGGCCTCCTGAGTCACTGAGATTACAGCATTAGCCACTGGGCTTTGTTTCATATCCTTTATTCTTAAACAGCTGTGCAGTATTTTATTGTGTGAATGAACCAAAGTTTATTGAATGAGGTGAGAGGTGCCATTCTGTCAGCAAAACTTTGCAATACTTTTACTCTGTGGACTGTTACTGACGCACGTGCAAAAGGTGTCATTTTCTTAAACACAAAAATCCACAGCAGTGAACCTGCATTTCCATCTGAAAATGAAATCTCCGAGGCCAAATAACCACTTACCTTGACTTTTTCCTCCAGCTTTCCCAGGCGAATGTGGCTTTTGATGACTTTGTTGAGCACTCCATCCTTCTCACTTTCTAAACATTTTGCCTAAGGAGAAGGGTGATAAATGGGATCTCAGTTTTACAGAAACATTGAAATAACAAATAATTATCTTGCAAAGAGTGTTACTGCTACTGCTCACAAGTAATCTTCATTCTGCCACCTGTCCTGCCTCAACCCTTTCCCCGCCCACTGTGGGAGGGCCGGGGCCTCAGGCCAACAGGTGAGGATGGGCAGGAACAGGGCATGGGGGGTGCCCTGCTGGGTATAAAAAGAGAAGAATTCCAGCCCCACAGACCAGGGGAGTGGGAGGGGCTGCAAAGGTTTGCAGAACGCATCTCTACTCTTATAGAATCTATCTTTCCTCCAATCGCATCCAAAGAATAAGTGCCAAGATGCCAATCAACTCAAAACTTGACTCATTAGAACAATTCCAAAATTAAGGATAATGTAATATGAATGCACAAGGCCGTTTCTCCAAGCCATACATGAAAAGCAATACATCCAGGAGGGATGACATCATTTGAAGTCAAATGATTTTTAAACTAATATCCAGATTGGACATGACCTGCTAGATTCTATAAATTAACTATTTCAGATGCTAAAGTAAAATAAGTAATGCTGAGCATTCTTTCCAAGGTAGGCTAGTGGTGACAAGTTTGATTTTCCAGAAGGAAAGCTAAGTCACAGAGTAATTGCTCCAGGTCACATGGAAAATCCACCCTAGAAGCAGGATTTTAAAAGATCTCAGGCCAGGCTTGGTGGTGTGCGCCTGTAGTCTCAGCTGCTTGAGAGGCTGAGGCACGAGAATGGCTTGAACCCAGGAGGCGAAGGTTGCAGTGAGCTGAGATCGCGTCACCGCACTCCAGCCTGGGCAACATAGCAAGACTCTGTCTCAAAAAAAAAAAAATTCTCAGTATCTAAGACTATCGTGTCTCCCACAAAAATGTGATAAATGCAAGATGGTGCAGTCATACTTGGGGAAACTGAAAGTGATCTTTTTTTTTTTTGCTTTTTGTTTTTGTTTTTGTTTTTGTTTTTTGAGACAAAGTCTCAATCTGTTGCCCAGCCTGGAAGTGCAGTGGTGCGATCTCAGCTCACTGCAACCTCTGCCTCCTGGGCTCAAGAGATTCTCCTGCCTCAACTCAACCTCCCGAGTAGCTGGGACTACAGGCACGCGCCACCATGCCCAGCTAATTTGGGGAAACTGAAAGTGATTTGTAGCCAGAGGACATCAGCAGAAACTTCCCAAGGCAGAGTGGAGTCCTCCCACTGCCGGTGTATGTACAGGGTGGGGTTCAGGCTCTCACGAGGTCCTGGAGACCAGGACGGGGTTGGGCAGGAGTACATGGGGGCTCAGTCCTAGAACAGGGCAGAGACTGGCAGAGCAGCTAGTAACACCCCTGGACCTGGCTAGAGGGGCTGGCCTAGGCACTCCCAGGGTCAAGGGGCCTGCAAAGCCGTAGGGATGTGTCCGCCCCAGACATGGCTACACAAGACCAAGCGCTCTGCCCAGATGTCCTGGCAGCTACCATGCATCTCCCTGCGTGGACAGCGGGTGTCTGCTTGGACAGAAAAGTCCGTGGTGACAGGTGAAGCCAGGATGGAAGAAAGCAGCTCTCCCACACCCTACATTTCCAGTTTGACTCTGCGGGGCCTGAGGACTCTAAACTTGACAGCCAGGCCATGATAAAGGTCAAGGCAGGAGAAGGGAACACAATTTACTAACAGTCTGTTGGCTCAACGAGTAACTTCTAAGTATCTGGAGACAGTAAGTGGCCTCCATTTGTATTTCCATCCTGAGCCCACAAATATTGTGGGCCGAAAGGGGAGTGTCTGAGGGTCTGGGAGGATCCTGACTTCATCACGGAAGCCTGTGATACTCCTTGGCCCATGTGAGAGGCATGGGGCCTGCACCCCAGGGACCGGGATTCCCTGCATGTCCTGCCCTGCAAACAAGATGGCTTCGCATTTACAGTGGCCTCAAGACATGTGGCGGGCAGGTTCCCAGGAAATCTGGAGGTGAAAGGGTTTGTTCAGCCCTTTAGATTTTTCAGCACGTTTTCTCTCGCCCTCTCCATGTCCCGGTGAGGAAGGCCAGCACACACAGCAGAAGGGAAAATGGGCACTCAGAGAGTATCAGGGTTCAGCTGCCTTTCAGAGGGGCAGCACTGGGCCAGACACCTTGAGTGCCGTCAAGGCTCCATCCATGCTGCGTCAAAGTCAAACTGCTTTCTGGAAGGCTCTGGAAAGGACTCAGAAGTCACCAGTAAAATATGGCCAGACTGACCACACGCTTATCAGCAATTACTGTAATTTAAAAAACTGTTTTCAGCTGGGCGCGGTAGCTCACACCTGCAATCCCAGAACTTTGGGAGGCTGAGGCGCACAAGGTCAGGAGAACGACCATCCTGGCTAACACGGTGAAATCCCATCTCTACTTAAAATACAAAAAATTAGCCGGGCGTGGTGGCACATGCCTATAGTCCCAGCTACTCAGAAGGCTGAGGCAGGAGAATCGCTTGAACCCAGGAGGTGGAGGTTGCAGTGAGCCAAGATCGTGCCACTGCACTCCAGCCTGGGTGACAGAGCGAGACTCCATTTCAAAAAAAAACAAACCTGTTTTCAGGAGGGAAGCTCAGGGTGGCTGGCTGGAGGCACAGGATGTTGGACTCCTCCACACAGGAGAACCAAAACAGGAGTCAGTCATCACACAGAGGACATCTAACAGAGACCATGGGAACTCGACAGGGGAGGGCTGGGCAGCACCCGCGCACTGAAGGAGAGGGAGATGACAGCCCAGATGGGATGGGTCTTGGTCGGGAGCCTGGAGAGGCTTCCCCGTGCGGGGAAAAGGGTGAAAGATCCCCAGGGGTCCACATTCTCACTGCACACTCCTGTGATCCCAGCCCCAGGGGAGCCCCTCAACCCCTGCAGGCCCTGAGACTGGTGCAGGGTGCCCCCTGGAGTCTGTGTGACCCCACTGCTCCAGAGAGGGGGCTCACGCTGGGTCCCACACTGACCCAGGCTCCGGGCAGCTGCAGCACAGTGGCATCATTTTGAGAGTCCGGCCCCCACCAGACTGCATCCTGTCCCGGGACCCAGCAGCCCCGGCATCTCCGCATCCCTGGGGCGCCACGGACATCCCCCCACATGTACCCGGAGGGCTGCAGCGGCAAGGTACCAGGTGGACCCAGGGAGGCAGCAGGTCCCCAGCACTCTACCCTACAGTGTCCTGCATACCCAGGAGAGTGTGATACAGTGCACTGAAGAGGCTGCCCATGGGAGCAAGGGAGCTGAAGCAAGTGCTCCCCGATCCTGAAACCTGCCTGCCTGGGGCCCCTGTCACTAACAGCAACCCCACCCACTCCAGCCACAGAGCCCTGCGCATGTGCATGTGCCCTGAGGACAGGCTTCCCCTGCCCAATGCCTCCGTTGCCAAAGCAACCCAAGCACAGCACCTGGGGCCTGGGGATCACCCCATCCTCTTCACCACAGCGTGCGGGGACTGTCCCACCATGTTGGTTGCCCCAGGCATGCGCGCACACACACACACACACACACACACACACACACACTGGCAGAGGGCCTAATAATGACCCCAGAATGCCTTCCGGAGGCCTAGGGCTTGTCCCACCTCACCCACCACAGCCTATGCCTATGGACACCATTGAGGAAACTGAGAACAGGCCCACCTTGCCTGGCACTGCTCCCATAGTGCCCAAGCATGCCATCTGGGGGTCTGGGGATGTCTTCAGATTGTCAATCAGCCCGGGTGCACATGCACATAACCAGGGGCCCAGAAACAGGCCCTGAAAAACTGCTGCTGGTACCCAAACACACTGTCCAGAGGTCTGGGGATTGCCCTGCTCCATTGACCACCTCCGGCATCTGAGCCTTCCTCCTGGGGGCCTGAGGACGGGTCCACCCACCACCACCACCAGCATCCCTGGTATCCACCTGCACATGCTACCTGGGGGCCTGCTTAGCTCACTGCAGCCACTACTAACAATAGTGAGTGCCACCTGGAAGCCCAAGGTAGTACTGTGCACTGAAGGAGAGGGAGATGACAGCCCAGACAGGATGGGTCTTGGTCGGGAGCCTGGAGAGGCTTCCCCGTGCGGGGAAAGGGTGAAAGATCCCCAGGGGTCCACATTCTCACTGCACACTCCTGTGATCCCAGCCCCAGGGGAGCCCCTCAACCCCTGCAGGCCCTAAGACTGGTGCAGGGTGCTCCCTGGAGTCTGTGTGACCCCACTCACACTATACATCCTGCATCCACAAATACCATCCACTATACATCCACAAATACCATCACTCACACTATACATCCTGCTCAGGGGCCCAAGGAATTGCCCACCCACTGGGCATATAGCTGCCACTAAGGCACCCAAGCAAGCCACTTGGAGGCCCAAGAATCGACGTGCCTGGACCTGCTAACATTGGTGCCTGTATATACTACCCACAGGCTCATGACAGGTGTGCTTGGCTCACCCCCCAAGAGGACTGGTCCAATTGGAGTCCCATCCCCAGCAAAACCTCACCACAGCCTCTACTAACAACTGCAGACTAAGCCACTGAGGACATCACAGACACCACTGACACTGTTTCCAGCTGAGGTAATCATATGAAGACATGTATGCACACATCCAGAATCAAAGCTAATGTGGCTTAGCCAACCAACACCATAGATACATCTATAGGAAAAGGCTTCCCCTATGAAAGCCAATACAAAAAATCAGAAGAAGTGACTGTTACACTTGATTTGCAGAAATCAATGAAAGGACATAAGAAACATGAAACAGCAAGGCAATATGAAACCTCCAAAGGAATATAATAATTCTCCAACAACAGATTTCAACAACAACAACAAAAAACTTATGAAATGCCTGAAGGAGAATTAAAAATAATGATATTAAAGAAGCTCACTGAAATACAACAGAACACAAATAAACACTATAAAGAAACCAGAAAAACAATTTAGGATATAAATGAGGATTTCACCAAAGAGATAGATATAGAAAAGAACTAAACAGAAATCCTGGAACTGAAGAATTCAGTGAATAAAATAAACAATACAATTGAGAGCTTCAACAATAGACTAGGTCAAGCAAGAGAAAGAATTTCTTCTGCTTTTGAAATACTCAGTGAAATGAAAGAGAGGGAGAGAGAGACAGAGACTGAGAGAGAGAGAGAGAGAGAGAGAGAGAGAGACAAAGAAAGAGAAGGAGCAAAGGACAGAGAGAAGAATTTAAACAAAAAATGAAGCCTGCCTTCTGATGTTCCAAGGGGTGAAAAGGAGTTTAATGGCATAAAAATACCTATTCAACAAAGTAACAGTTGAAAACTTTCCAAGTCTAGCAAGAGATTTAGAAATCCAGACACACGAAGCTCATATTCCCAAAAAGGTCTTCTCTCCATGATATTACAGTCAAACCATCAAAAGCCAAACACAGAATTCTAAATATATGTGTGTGTGTGTGTGTGTGTGTGTGTGTATAAAGTCTAGTTACATATGAGGAACTGTCATAAGACTAATGGCATGTGTCTTTTCTTTTTTCTTTTCTTTCTTTTTTTTTTTTTTTTTGAGATGGAGTCTTGCTCTGTCACCCAGGCTGGAGTGCAGTGGCATAATCTCAGCTTACTGTAGCCTCCGCCTCCTAGGTTCAAGCAATTCTCTGGCCTCAGCCCCTCAAGTAGCTGGGATTACAGGCAGGCACCACCACGCCCAGCTAATTTTTGCATTTTTAGTGGAGACAGGGTTTTGCCATGTTGGCCGGGCTGGTCTTGAACTCCTGACCTCAGGTGATCTGCCCGTGTCAGCCTCCCAAAGTGCTGGGATTATAGGCGTGAGTCACTGTGCCCAGCTAATGGTGTATTTCTCAGAAGAAACTTTACAGGCCAGGAGAGAATGGGATGATATATTCAAAGGAATGAAAGAAAAGAAAAAAAAAAAAAAACCTGTCAGCCAGCCAAGAATACTATACCAAGTAAAGTTATCCTTCATAAATGAAGAAGGAATAAAGACTTACAGATAAGCAAACACTGAGAGAATTTGTCACCACTAGACCCATCCTTCATGAAATGCTTAAGGGAGTCCTACAGCGGGAATTGAAAGGACAATACTTACTATCATGAAAACACATGAAATGATAAAACTAACTGGTAGAGCAAGCACACACGAACAAGGAAGAGAAAAGAACGCAAATGTTACCACTATAGAATGAGATAAATAAAAGGAACAAATGATACACAAAACAACCAGAAAACAATCAACAAAATAACAGGAATAAGTCCTTGCATATCGATAGTAACCTTGAAATATAAATTAATTAAATTTTCCACTTAAAAGATACAGACTGGCTGAATGGATATCAGAAAAAAAAATTTTTTTAAACATGATCCAACTATGTGCTGCCTACAAGAAACACGTTTCACTTGTAAAGATCCATACAGACTAAAAGTAAAGGGATGAAAAATATATTCCATGCAAAAGGAAACCAAAAACAAGCAGGAGTAGCTATACTTGCATCAAATAAAACAAACTTTAAGTCAAAAACTGTGAAAAGAAAGTCATATTATAATAATAAAGGGATAAATTCAATAAGAGGACACATTCTAAACACGTATGCACCCAACACCACAGCATCCAGGTATATAAAACAAATATTATTAGATCTAAAAGGGGAGATAGACTACAATACAATAATAGTTGGGGACTTCACCACCCTACTCTCAGCAATCAGGTCACCGAGACAGAAAACTAACAAAGAAACACTGAATTTAACTGCACTTTAGACGAAATGACCTAATAGACATTTACAAAACACTTATTTCATCCAATAACTGCAGAATACATATTCTTCTCATCAGCATATACAACATTCTCTAGTACACAATGTGTGTTAGGCCACAAAGCAAGCTCAACAAATTTAAAAATACTGACATCATATCAAGTATCTTCTCAGACCATAGTGGACTAAAACTAGAAAGCAATAACAAGAGGAACTTTGGAAACTGTACAAACATATGAAAATTAAACAACATGTTCCTTAACAATGATTGGGTCAATGAAGAAATTAAGAAAGCTATCAAAAATTTCTTGAAACAAATGAAAACTGAAACACAACATACCAAACACAACATACCAAAGCCTATGGGATACAGCAAAAGCAATGCTAAGAGTGAAGTTTATAGCAATAAATGCCCGCATCACAAAAGTGGAAATATTTCAAATAAACCTAATGATGTACCTCAAGGAACTAGATAAACAAGAACAAATAGAACCCAAAATGAGTAGAAAGAAAGAAAAAATAAAGATCAGAGCAGAACTAAGTGAGGCAGGGTGAAATGTTCTTATAGTCCCAGTGACGCAGGAGGCTGAGGGAGGAGGATTGCTTGAATCCAGACGTCCAAGGTCAGCCTGGGCAACATAGTGAAAAGCCACTGCTAATAAACTGAAAACCTAGAGAAAATGGATATACTGCTGGATAACATACAACCTACAGAGGCAGGATCAGTAAAGTTATGAGACCATACTGACTTGTCCTCTTTAGTGAAGCCCCGCGTGCTCCTTTCGCAGTGGGCTCCTTTCATGTGCACTCTTGTATGTCAGCACCTAACTCTTTTGCAAGATAAGTAGTCCCACAGGATCCCAGCCAACTACCAGGTGGTTACACGTTCCTGATACCCAATATGGCCTAGGAAAAAGAACAAAAATCCCTTAATCATAATGTAGCTTCCCCAATCTCCAGCCAATCAACACCAAAAGCCCAAGAAGCTATTAACTACCAATTCCTGCTTGGGCAGGGCTAAAGACTTCTCCAGGGTCCTGCATGCACAGCTAGGCACAAGATTTAGCTTAATTTAGCTTACAGCAACCTTTTCCTCATTTTAATGTAAAAAACACACCCTAGGTGGAGGTTTTAATGCTAATTATACGTATGATACACGTTAGAGCATGTAGATGCTGAGTGCATGCACCAACCATAGGTCCACCTTTGCACACTTGACCTCATCAATACTTTATGAATATGCATGCACAGCTCCTGTAAAGGGCATTCCCTTAAAATATTAGGGTCTGTCTCTTCCGCTGTCCCTCAGAGTGACTTTTGCTTTGCAATAGACTTCTTCACCCGCTCTTACTTTGGACTAGCTCTCAAATTCTTTTGTGCAGTGAAGTCAAGAACCTGAACCGGCCCATTGACAACACTATCAAGATTGAATTAGGAAGAAAAAGAAAACTTGAACAGACCAATAACAAATAATGAGATTGAATCATTAATAAAAAGTTTCCCAACAAAGAAAGTCCAGGACCAGATAGTTTTTCTGCCAAATTCTACAAACCTTACAAAGAAGAACTAATACAAATTCTCCTCAAACTATTCCAAAAAAATTGAAGAGGAAGGAATTCTATCTAATTCTTTGAGGCCAGTAATACCCTGATACCAAAACCAGACAAGGCCACAATAAAAAAAGAAAATTACAGGCCAATATCCTAATGAACACAGATGCAAAATCCTCAACAAAATATTAGCGAACCAAATTAAACAGCACATCAAAAAAATAGTATGCCATGATCAAGTGGGATCAAGAGATGCAAAGACAGTTCAACACACACAAATCAATAAACATGATAGATCACATCAGCAGAATGAAGGATAAAAACCATATGAGCACACCAACAGACACAGAAAAAAATCGGATAAAAATTCGACATCCCTTCATGATAAAAACACTTAATAAACTAGACATAGAAGGAACATACCTAACATATGAAAGGCCATATATGACAAACCCACAGCTAACATCATACCAAGTAGGGAAAAGCTAAAAGCCTTTCCTCTCAAAACTGAAACTAGTTAAGGATGCCTACTTTTACCACTCTTTGTCAGCACAGTACTGGAAGTCCTAGCGAGAGCAGTCAGGCAAGAGAAAGAAATACAAGTCATCCAAATTAGAAAAGAGGAAGTCAAATTGTTTCTCTTTGCCAATGACACGATCTCATATTTAGAAAAAACTAAAGACTTCACCAAACGACTCTTAGATCTGATAAAAAAAAGTTCAGTAAAGTTGCAGAACACAAAATCAACGTATAAAGGTCAGTAGTGTTTCTATACACCAATAATGAACTCCCTGAAAAAGAAACCAAGAAAGCAATCCCATTTATAATAGCTACAAAAAAAAAAAAAAAAAAAAAAAACCTAGAAATAAATTTAACCAAGAAAGTTAAAGATTTCTACAAGGAAAACTACAAACGCTGATGAAAGACAATGAAGCTGACTCAAACTAATGGAAAAACATCCCATGATCATGGATTCAAAGAACTACCATCATTAAAATGACCAGACTCCCCAGAGCAATCAGCAGATTCAGTGCAATCCTTATCAAAACATCAGTGACAATTTTCACAGAAATAGAATGAACAATCCTACATTATCACATATGGAACCAAAAAGGAGCCTGAAAAGGCAAACCAGTTTGGAGCAAAAAGAACAAAGCTGGAGGTATTACACTACCTGACTTCAAAATATATTACAAGTCTATAGTAACCAAAACAGCACAGTATCAGTACAAAATCAGACACATTGGCCAATGGAACAGAATAGAGAACCCAGAAACAAACCCACATATTTACTGCCAACGGCTTTCCAACAAAGGCACCAAGAACATACACTGGGGAAAGGACACCCTCTTCAATACATGGTGCTGGGAAAATTGGACATCCATATACAGAAAAAGGAAACTAGATCTCTATTTCTCATCATATGCAAAAAATCCACTCACAATGGATTAAAGACTTAAATGTAAAACCTGAAACTATACAACGACTAGAAGAAAACATAGAGGAAGCACTCCAGGACTTTAGGCAAAAATTTTATGGCTAAGACCCCAAAAGCACAGGCAACAAAAACAAAAACAGACAAATGGAACTATATTAAACTAAAAAGCTTCTGCACAGCAAAGGAAACAATCAATAGAATGAAGAGACAACCTGTTGAATAAGAGAAAATACTTGCAAAATATTCATTCAGTGAGAGACTAATACCCAGGATATACAAGGAACTCAATTTTCTCTCTCTCTCTCTCTCTCTCTCTCTCATTTTTTTAAGAAACACAACTCTTAATAGCAAACAAACAAACAAATTCCATTAAAAAGTGGCAAAGGATCTAAATAGACATTCCTCAAAAGAAGACATACAAATGGGCAACAGGCATATGAAAAAAATGCTCAACATCACAAATCATCAGAGAAATGTAAATCAAAACCACAATGAGATATCATCTTACTCTAGTTAGAATGGCTATTATTAAAAAGACAAAAAATAACAGATGCTGATGTCAACCTAAAATAATCAAAAGGGTTAGAATCCAGTTTAAAGAGAGTTTATTCAAGCACAAAGTTTGACGACAGGCCACCCAGGAAGTAGATTCCAAAGAACACAAGTCTGTGTTCTGAAGTGTACAAGTTTGGGATTGCTAATAGGACCACATGCAGGAAAGCCTAACAGAATTTCAGTGTCTTTCTATGTAAGACTGAATGCATAGTTACAACAATCTAATTAGTTGAGGCAGTCTTTTTCTTTCAGGAAAGATATATTTAACATTCCACATTGAAGATGTAACAGTCATGGGGTTGTGGGTGCCATCTGGTCTTAGGTATAGAACAATAAAGGGAGCTGTTCATCTTTATAGATGAGTGACTCGAAGGAGGAGGTGGTCTGGTCTCTGGTCTCTCCTAGTCATTTACAAAACAACAGCAATGAGAAAGAGAACTCATCTATAAGAAGCAGAATAGCAAACAAGCTACATTGCTCAGTCTCCAGGGCTTAACTTCCCCCTTCGCGTAATACATTTAGAGGGTCCTGAAATTTTTTTTCTTTTCTTTTTAAAAATTGAGACAGGGTCTTGTTCTATCACCCAGGCTGGAGTACAGTGGCATGATCGACCTCCTAGGCTCCTTCCTCAGCCTACTGAGTAGCTGAAACTACAGGCATGCACTACTATGCCTGGCTAAGTTTTTCATTATTTGTAGAGACAGGTTCTCCCTATCTTGCCCATGCTGGTCTCAAACTCCTGGACTCAAGTGATCCTCATACACTGTTGGTGGGAATGTAAATTAGTACAGCCATTATGGAAAACAGTATGGAGGTTCCTCAAAAAACTAAAAACAATTACCAAACGATCGAGCAATCCAACTACTGGGTATTTATTCACAGGCAAGGAATTAAGTAAAGAAAATATGCTCTATTTACATAATGAAATATTATTTGGCCATATAAAAGAACAAAACCATGTCATCTACAGCAACATGGATGGAACTGGAGGCCATTATGTTAAGTAAAATAAGCAGACCCAGAAAGATAAATATGGCATGTACTCACTCATATGTGGGGGCTAAAAAAGTTGACCTCAAGGAGGTAGAGATTATAATGATAGCTACCAGAGGCTAGGATGCATGCGGCTCTGGGTGTGTTTGTGGGGGGCTGTGGGGGCAGGGGGCAGAATGAAGAGAGGTTGCTTAATAGGTATAAGCATACAGTTAGATAGACGAAATAAGTTCTAATGTTCCACAGCAGAGTAGGTTGACTAAAGTTAACAACAATGTATTGTATATTTCAAAATAGCTAGCAATGAGGACTTGAAATATTCTCCACACACAGAAATGATAAATGCTCAGCCAGGCACGGTGGCTCACACCTGTAATTCCAGCACTTTGGGAGGCCGAGGTGGGCAGATCTCTTGAGGCCAGGAGTTCAAGACCAGCCTGGCCAACGTGGCAAAACCTTGTCTCTACTAAAAATACAAAACTTAGCCAGGTGTGGTGGCATGCGCCTGTAATCCCAGCTACTCGGGAGGCTGAGGCACAAGAAAGTCTTGAACCCAGGAGGCAGAGGTTGCAGTGAGCTGAGATCATGCCACTGCACTCCAGCCTGGATAACAGAGTGAGACTCCGTCTTCAAAAAAAAGATAAATGCTTGTGGTGATGGATAGCCCAAACACCTGACTTAATTGTTACACATTCTATGCACGTTACAAAATATCACATGTACCTCCCCCATGTGTATGTAAATATATTTAAAATATTTTTTTAAATGTAAAAATATTATGCATTAATAAAAAGAATTGTTTAAAAAGAAAAAAATGATTTGTAACATTTTTTGAGAATGGTATCTCAAGAGTGGTTTATTAGCATTTCTTTCTTTTTTTTTTTTTTTTTTTTTTTAGGGACAGGGTCTTGCTCTGTTTACCAGGCTGCAGTCCAGTAGTACAGTCATAGCTCACTGCAGCCTTCAAATCCCACACTCAAATGAACCTCCTACCTCAGCTTCCTGAGTAGCTAAGACTACAGGTGCATGCCACCACGACCTGCTAATTTTTAAATTTTTTTGGTAGAGATGGGATCTTACTATGTTACCCAGGCTGGTCTTGAATTTCTGGGCTCAAATGATCCTCCTGCCTCAGCTTCCTGAGTAGCTGGTACTACAGGCACACAGCACCATGCCAGGGCAATACAGTTGAAATTTTAAAATACAGATGGCTCTTGATTTACAACAGGGCTACATCCTGATAAACCCATCATAAGTTGAACAAACTGTATATCAAAAATGCATTTAATCCTGGCATTACAGCAGACGGTTCCCAACTTATGATGGTTCAATCTACATTTTTTCAACTTTATAATGGTGTAAAAGCAATGGGCATTTAGTATAAATGGTAACTTCATTATAAGTTGTAAGTAGCTCCTCAATTTATAATAAGATTACTTCCCAATAAATACGTCATGAAGTCGAAAATTCCTAGGTCAAACCTTCCATCGTAAGTCAGGGAGTGCCTGGATAAAGCTTTTAATAGATCATTTTTAAAAATACTCTTAAAATCACATTTGCGTATTAACTTGCAGTTTATTTGATGTAACCTTCAGGAAACTTACCAAACACATAAGACTGTCACGTTCCTGGGTTATATTTTCTGCCAGGCCAACAAGGTTTGCCAGGGACTGGTGAGCAGACATTTCATTCCCCATGGCTTTTTCCACCTGCTTTTTGAGGACCTCAATCTTCTTTTGAGATTTCCTAGAGAGTTACCCCAAATGGTAGAATAAAAACCCATTAGTTTACATGGCTAGGGCATGGTGAATAACCGTATTACAAAAAAGGCAAGTATGTGGTAGCATTTCAATATTATTCTTCAGCAACCTAAATCTTCTATTAAGTTTCAAGGTGAGAAGAAGTAACTGAATTTGAAACCAAGCATAACTGGTGAGCCCAACTTAAGTTAATAAGAGGAGTTCCAAATGTCTAACAACGAATAGGCTCTTTTTTTTTTTTTTTTTTGAGACACAGTCTTGCTCTGTGGCCCAGGCTGGAGTGCAGTGGCATGATCATGGCTCCCTGTAATCTCCACTTCCCAGGTTCAAGTGATTCTCATGCCTCAGCCTCCTGAGTAGTTGGGATTAGAGGCATGTGCCACCACACTCAGCTAATTTTCTGTGTGTGTGTGTATATATATATATATATATATATATATACATATATATATATATATATATATTTTTTAAAGTAGCCAGGGTTTCTCTATGTTGGTCAGGCTGGTCTTGAACTCCTGACCTCAAGTGATCTGCCCATCTCATCCTCACGAAGTGCTGGGATTACAGGCATGAGCCACCGCACCTGGCCCATAGGCTCATTAAGTATTATTCTATTAACTATCTGGCTCATGTTCTAAAAGGCACTTTTGAAAAAAAGATCCAGAAATTCCAAAGTAGACTTTTAGGAAATGGTTAGGAAAGAGCTCCTAGAACTTTGAGTCTTAGGGTTATCATATGACTCTCAACCATATTTGAATTATAGACTTGAGAAATGTTGGTTAACACTGGTTAACAGAAACAATACTTATTATAGTCTGATATCCAGTAATTTCAAAACAGAAAAGTTTTATAGCGACTATTAGAAAAAGATTAAAATAAATGAAATAGAATATTCTTCATTTGTCTTTTTTCTTTTTTGAGACAGGGTCTCACTCTGTCGCCCAGGCTGGATTACAGTGGCGTGATTTCGGCTCGCCGCAACCTCCGCCTCCCCGCAACCTCCGCCTCCCAGGCTCAAACGATTCTCCTGCCTCAGCCTCCTGAGTAGCTGGGACTACAGGTGCATGCTACTACCGCCTGACTAATTTTTGCATTTTTAGTAGGGATGGGGTTTTGCCATGCTGGCCAGGCTGGTCTTGAACTTCTGACCTCAAATGATTCACCTGCCTCAGCCTCCCAAAGTGCTGGGATTACAGGAGTGAGCCACTGCACCCAGCCCATTTGTCTTTTTTAACTGTTGAAAATAAAAGCAACTTAAAGGAAAAAAAGATACAAACCTATTGATTTTCTGTGCTCGTTCAAGTTCGGCTTCCAGTGCTTTGTTCTGCTCTGTCAAGCTGTTCTTCTCTAACAGCAGGCTCTTCTTCTGCGCTTGCAGGACTGTCAGCTTCTCCATCAACTCCTCCATCTCAGCCCTTTCTTTCTCTTCTTCCTTCTGTAACTGGCTGAAGGACAAAAACATTACAGGCTTGTATTCAGCACAATGAAGCTAAAATGGGGCAGTCACACAATGAGGCAGATGAGTGATAATAGCCCAGCCCTCCAGTCTCTGGGTGGGTCACTTGGAAGGCCTCTGTGGAAACATCTCCCCATCCTGGGCCCTAGAGGACCTGGGACCAAGCTGCTAGACCACGGGAGAGAGGGCGTGGCTGGGCACACACTGTGTGTGTGTCTGTGTGGGACAGGGTCTCACTCTGTTGCCCAGGCTGAAGTGCAGTGGCACAATCACGGCTCACTGCAGCTTCGAACTTCTGGACTCAAGCGATCCTCCTACCTCAGCCTACCAAGTTGCTGAGACCACAGGCACACACAATGGCTGGCTAATTTTTGTATTTTTTGTAAAGATGAAGTGTCACTATGTTGCCCAGGCTGGTTTCGAACTCTTGGGCTCAAGTGATCCTCCTGCCTTAGCTTTCCAAAGAGCTGGGATTACAAGCATGAGCCACCACACCTGGCCACACACTTCTTTGATGGTGATGATCTAACCTAACCTCTTTTTCTCCCATGGTTTTCGCTTATGTCTCTGTCTCTCTCTGTCTCTCTTTCTGTCTCTGTGTGTGTGTGTGTGTGTGTGTGTGTGTGTGTGTGTGTGTACACGCTATTCCTTCCAAAAAAATCTAAGATAGCTCTATTTTTTACATGGTTATAAATGCCAGATTAAAAAAAAAACTGCTAAAACAATTTTTTCCATAATAATGTAATTATAAATACATGTTTTTAAGACAAAAGAAACAAAGAACAAAGTGGCACTTATTTTGTTGAACACCCTTCTGTAACTGGCTGAAGGACAAAAACATTACAGGCTTGTATTCAGCACAATGAAGCTAAAATGGGGCAGTCACACAATGAGGCAGATGGGTGTTACCGAATTTGCATAGAGAGTAACTGGGGATAGGGGCTGCATCCTCTACCAGCACAGCAGGAATACACAACAATGTATGATTTTAAGGTTTGTCAACTATAACTGTAAAACATACAAAATCCAGGATTCATTTCTTTCACTGAAAATTTACTTAACTATTATTTTATTGGATAAATTGTTGAACTGGATGAACGATAAAAGGTTAAAGAAGGATGTTGAAAATACCAAGGCTTCTGCTTGCAGCCAAGATAGAGTTACAGAGACCAGATTTACCCCTCAGCTAGAAAACCAGGCCAAACAGAAGAAACCACAGTTTTCAGACTTTGGACAACAGGCGAGGCAGGACTGTGATCCCGAAGGGAAGGGAAAACAAGGTGAGTGCTGCAACTGCTCCCTTCACCTTCCTGTCTGGCAGACACCTGCTGAGCCCAGGAGCCAGCGATCCAAGAGCAGGGAGGTCAAGGCAGCTGGAATCTCCAGGGCAGGGCAGAGGGTGTTTCACAGAGGGAGAAAGGGTTCTGGAGATCTTGAGGGGTCTTTGGCTGGGTACTGATCTGTCCGTGTGTAAGAGGAAACTGCCTAAAGCCGAGGAAAGAAACACTACAAACAGTAGGCAGAACAATTTCTGACACACACAAATAATGGGAAATAGTTCATGCACCCACCAGTCAGAATGGAAAGACCTTATAATAAAAGAGCTATTGGATAGAATCCTTAAAGGAGTGTTACTGTCTTAGTAGTGGGGCTAACTTAGCCCTAGACTAGAGGTTGCTTTGGGCCTACCCTAACAAAAGTCAGCTTTGAAAGAATCCAGCTTAGCCACGTGCAGTGGCTCACGCCTGTAATCCTAGCACTTTGGGAGGCCGAGGTGGGAGGACTGCTCAAGCCCAGGACCTCAAGACCAGCCTGGGCAACATAACAAGACCCTGTTTCTACAAAAAAAAAAAAAAAAAAAAAAAATTGAAAAAAGAAAAAAAAGAAAAGAAAGTAAAAAAATAAAGAATCCAACAATTATCTAGTGGCTTAAGTGTGCACCAGAATGAAATCTAACACTATTTAAAGCAATGCAATAAGTCTAACATCCTGCAACATAAAATCTACACCATCCAGCACCCAATCAAGCATGAGAATAGGCAATAAAATACGATCCATGATCAAGAGGGAAAAAAAATCAACAGAACAGATCCGGAAGTGAAAGAGATGATGGCATTGGCAAACAAACGTTTTTAGAAAAACATGCTCCTACATTTGAGAAAGAAGAGAAAAACAGCATGCTGGGGACAGAGATGGAGAATACAAAAAAAGACTCAAATGGATCTTTCTTACAGAGATGGGAAAAATCATTACGCGAAGTGAACAATATATTGGATGGGACTAACAGCAGATTAGATTGTAGAAGGATACAAGATTTGTGAAATTGAAGACATAGTAATAGACACTGTCTGATTGAAGCCCAGAGAGAAACAAGTGTGGGCAAAAAGTGAACAGAACAATCAACAGGACAACATCAAGCGGTCCAGGAGAGGTAAGAGGGAAAAACAGAAGAGAACGTTCAAGAAATAATAGCCAAAAGAAAGATTTCCAAACTTGATGAAAAATAAACACTGATAGCCCCAAGAAGCTGAATGAACTTCATGGAGAGTAAAGAAACCATGCTGCCCGGGTGTGGAGCCCCCCACTGTAATCCCAGCACTTCAGGAGGCCAAGGCAGGAGGCTCCCTCAAGGCCAGGAGTTTGAGACCAGCCTGGGCAACATAATGAGACTCTGTCTCTACAAAAAAATTTAAAAATTAGCGGGGAGCAGTGGCACATGCCTGTAGTCCCAGCTACTTGAGAGGCTGAGGCAGGAGGATCACTTGAGCCCAGGAGGTCGAGGCTGGGGCAAGCAGTGATCACACCACTGCACTCTAACCTGTCCAACAGAGCCAGACCCTGTGTAAAAAAGGGTCTGAAAGAAAGAAAGAAACCATGCTAAGACATATCCCCGTTAAAATGCTGAAAACCAGTGACAATGAAAAATTCTTAAAAGAAGCCTCAGATAAACGTTATCTTCAGAAGAATACAGATAACCATGACAGCAGATTTTCATCATAAACGATGCAAGCCAAAAGCCTGTGAACAGCCAGCATCTTTAAAACTGAATGGAAAAAAACCCCACAAACTACCAAAAATCTGTCAGCTTGGAATTCTTCACCAAGTGAAATCATGTAATCAACGAAGTTTCATAATTTTCCCAACAGAAGTACTGTAAATCTTTTCACACCTATTTGTGAAGCTTTGTCAACGGTTCCTTCCTTCCTTCCTTCTTTTTCATTAAAAAAATTTTTTCTCATCATGATAGCCTATCATTACCTTAGTTTTCAAAATATCTTTTTTTTTTGAAATGGAGTCTCGCTCTGTTGCTGGGCTGCAGTGCAGTGCCACGATCTCCGCTCACTGCAACCTCCGCCTCCCAGGTTCAAGCGGTTCTCCTGCCTCAGCCTCCCAAGTAGCTGGGATTACAGGTCTGCGCCACCACCCCCAGCTAATTTTTGTATTTTAAGTAGAGACAGGGTTTCACCATGTTGGCCAAGATAGTCTCGATCTCTTGACCTCATGATCCGCCTGCCTCGGCCTCCCAAAGTGCTGGGATTACAGGCATGAGCCACCGTGCTCAGCCCCAAATACCATTTTCTACACGTTTTTTTCCTACAAAGAAATACAATTAATTTTTATAAATTTTCTGTTTTGAACAACTTTGCTAAAATCTCTTACTATTTTTAATGATTTGTAGATTTGTTTTCTACAGATAGAATTATATCATTTATGAATAATGACACTATTGTTTTCCCTTTTTCCAAACCTTCTAAGTTTTTCATGCCACGTGTGTCAGTTACCACTCGGTAGCCAGTGCTGTTCATGTTGTCAGAGGACAACCCTGTATTGTTTCCAATCTCAGTAGGAAAGCTTTCGACATTTCACCAATTGCTGTGATCTTTTTTGTAGTTTTATTTTTTAATAGAACTTTAGAATGTTAGAATTTAATAGAAGTTTTACATCTACATTCATAAGTGAAATGAAAAGCAATTTTCTTTTCTTATACTATCACTGTTGGGTTTTGGTATCAAGGTTATACTAACCTCATTAGATTAAGGAGCATTAATTCTTTTTCTGTTTCTAGAAAGGTTTATGTAAGACTGAAATTATTTCTTCCTTGAATATTTTTAGAACTCTCTAGTGAAGGTATCTAGGCCCGGAGTTTTCAAGGGAAGATTTTTTAATTCAATTCTTTTAATGATTACATGACTATTCAGGTATTCTTTTTCTTTTTGAGTCAGTTTTAAGGTAAGTTTTCAAGAATTTGACTATTTCATCTAAATTTTCAAATGTATTGACATAAATTATTTCTAGGTGCACACAAATTTAAATTTGTATGAATTCTACTTGGTAAGTTGAGCCTTTTATCTTTATGAATCATCCTCTTTGCTTAGCATTTTTGTTTTGTTTGTTCTGTTTGAGACAGGGTCTCACTCTATTGCCCAGGCTAGAGTGCAGTGGTGTGATCACTGCTCAGTGCAGCTTCAAACTCCTGGGCTCAAGTCATCCTCCTGCCTCAGCCTCCTGAGTAACCGGGATGACAGACAGTGAGCCATCACACCCAGTTAATTTTTAAATTTTTTGCAGAGACAAGGTCTCCCTATGTTACCCAGGCTGGTCTTGAACCTCTGGGCTGAGCCGTCATGCCTGGCCTAAGTAGTATTTTTTACACTAACATCTACCTTGTTAGAGATTAAGATTTACCATCTCAGTTTTGGTTTATATTTGAGAAGTACTGTTTTTCCTGCCCTTTTACTTTTGACCTTTCTCTATCCTTATGCTTGGGACATACATCTTAAAGACAACACAGCTGTGCTTTAGTTTACACAGTGACATTCTTTGTCTTTTAACTCGAGTATTTTGTCCATTTAGTGTATCTACTACTGGTATGTTTGGTTTTAAATCTACTTTTTACTTTTTGTAATCTAACGTTTTACTTTTTGTTTTCTATTCTCCCCTTGCCTACCTTTCATTTTCCTGCTCTTATTTGGATTATTTTTTAATGATTCTTTTTATCCCCATACTAGTTTAAAAGTTATATACATTGTTTCCAGAAATTTCATCATGCATATTTTCAAATTATAAAATTAGTCAACACTTTTATCCTCTTCTGAATGATATAAAGACTTTAGAACACAAACTCCATGTGCCTTGTGCCTGATTATATGTTGTTATTGTTGTGCCTTTTAATTTTATGTATTCTTAAATCCCCAAAGATATTACCATTTTAAAGACTCAATGTTCATTACATTTATCTATATATTTACCACTACCATTTACTTTCATTTTACTTTCTTCTTGCTTCTCAGGCATCCTGCCTGGAATCTACCATCTCCTCCTCAGGGGCCTCCCTTGAATACTGTATCTAAAGCAGTCCTCCTGATTGCAAGTCTCTCTCCATCTTATTATCCTCATATATAGATATATATATATAAATATTTATATATAAATACTAATATTTACTTATATAAATATATATACATATAATATATATATAAACAGAACATCTTTAAGAGTAAGAATTCTTAATTTTGGCTATTGTGTGTTTCAGTTATAAAAATTCTATTTGTTTCTTTTTCAAATCCACTATGTCATGTTTTGTAGTTCCCTGAAGAAATTTTGGAGCTTCTCTGTCTCGGACTCCTGGGCTCAAGAGATCCTCCCGCCCTGGCCTCCCAAAGTGCTGGGATCACAGGCGTGAGTCACTGCGCCCGGTCTCACCCCAGGACTTTCTTAAAACCCTTCCAGATGAAACAAAACACTTTTATGACCTGTGCTTTAAGGAATAAAGACCAGGGGCCAGGCGTGGTGGCTCATGCCTATAATCCCAGCACTTTGGGAGGCCAAGACAGGAGGGTCACTTGAGGCCAGGAGTCTGAGACCAACCTGGGCAACACAGCAAGACCCCACCTCTACAGAAATACTTAAAAATTAGCCCCTCAACTGATCCACCTGCCTCGGCCTCCCAAAGTGCTGGGATTACAGGCATCAGTCACTGTGCCCAGCCCCATTTTTCTTTTTTTTTTTTTTTTTTTTTTTTTTTTGAGGTGGAATCTGGCTCTGTCGCCCAGGCTGGAGTGCAGTGGCGCGATCTCCGCTCACTGCAAGCTCCGCCTCCGGGTTCACGCCATTCTCCTGCCTCAGCCTCCCGAGTAGCTGGGACTACAGGCGCCCGCCACCACGCCCAGCTAATTTTTTGTATTTTTTAGTAGAGACGGGGTTTCACCGTGTTAGCCAGGATGGTCTCGATCTCCTGACCTCGTGATCCATCCGCCTCGGCCTCCCAAAGTGCTGGGATTACAGGCGTGAGCCACCGCGCCCGGCCCCCATTTTTCTTTTCTACTGTATTTTGACTGTACTTTTTCTGTTTAGATATGTTTAGATACACGAATACTTACCATTGGTTTATAGTTGCCTGCAGTGTTCAGTACAGTGACATGCTGTGCAGGTGTGTAGCCTTGGAGCAAACAGCTCCAGCATCTAGCCCAGGTGTGCAGGAGGCTATGCCATGTGGCTTTGTGTGAGTACACTCTGTGATGCTCACACAATGACGAAATTACATAATGATGAGTTTCTCAGAACGTATCCCCATTAAGTGACACACGATTGTGTTCTGATAGCCCCCTAGATGTAAGTAAAGAAGGTATAAAAAGTTTAAAAAGAAGTCACTAATGGTGAAGGCAGGAGGAGAAATGACCATTTTAAAATAACAAAGATGCCACCAAATCCTTTTTTAGTGGAAATTGGAGAAAGACTTTTGTGGCTCAGAATGAACTGGTTGGGGAGGGAAAGCCTTATGGCGGCTTTGGCTTAGCGGCTTTGGGCACAGAGTTCATAGTTGGGTCGAGGGTAGAGGAATGAGAAGGATGGGGCCGGGGATGTGACCCTAATGGGCTCTCCCATGGAAGGGGCGGTGTTTGGAGAGAGAATTTATAACATGGAGAGGGGCAGGAATTCATCAGAGCTAGAATATGTGGATTCCATGAAGACCTAGTAGAAAAATAGACAAAATGAGGAGTAGGAAATTTTTTTTTTTTTTTTTTTTTTTTTTTTTTGAGACGGAGTCTGGCTCTGTCGCCCAGGCTGGAGTGCAGTGGCTGGATCTCAGCTCACTGCAAGCTCCGCCTCCCGGGTTTGCGCCATTCTCCTGCCTCAGCCTCCCGAGTAGCTGGGACTACAGGCGCCCGCCACCTCGCCCGGCTATTTTTTTGTATTTTTTAGTAGAGACGGGGTTTCACTGTGTTAGCCAGGATGGTCTTGATCTCCTGACCTCGTGATCCGCCCGTCTCGGCCTCCCAAAGTGCTGGGATTACAGGCTTGAGCCACCGCGCCCGGACGAGGAGTAGGAAATTGAGTGTTTTTGTTTTGGCTACGGAAGCCAAGGATACCTTGGAGTGAGGCTCAAGGGAGTAGAAGTGCCCTCTGACAGCCTCCACTAGGCAGCCCCTTCCCATGCTGGCATCATAATAGAGATAGGCCACATGCAGAATACGCACTGATCTATCAGCAAAGCAGCTGCTGAACCAGCGCTCACACTGGGGGAATGTCTGGGGAGGAGTTTGGGAAAGGGTTATGCCTCAGGCAAAGGTGAGGTCGTGAGGACAAGATTTTTGTGCAGGGATAAAAAGGCTTATTGAACCTCTGCAGGGCAAGCCTTGAGGTGTGGCGTGTATGTGTTCTTTCGCCTACCCTGGTTGAAAGGAAGGCAAATAATGGGTATTTTGTCTTGCTTCCTCTGCCCATTGGCAACCCTGTTTGGAAGGAACAGTGACATGGGAAACGGCACAAGCTCATGTGCCTGGTGAGCTGTCAGTTGGCTTTGGGTTGGACTGGCGGTCACACCTGGAAGCAGAGATGGCTCTCTTTGCTTTTACTATTTTCTAGAAAGGCTGGGCTTACTCATGATGAAGGTGGGAGAAAAACAAGGTGTCAACCCACTTCTCTAAGGAAATTTAGCAAACTCTTTTGGGGAGAGCTAAAGATGTAGGGGGACAGGTTGTATCTACAAAGGGAAGCCTTTATCCTGGCTTTTGGGAGACTTGCATCCTAAAGTGAAGCTGACCATTGCATGCACCTTATCTATATACACAGAGGCCTGCTCAGCAGCCAGGGAGATGCCTGCACAGGGAACCACCAGGGCAGAAAATCCCTCAACTGACACAGTATACACCAAGTACCAGTAGTTCCTCTTCCTAAAATCAGAACAGATGACTAGATGTGAACAAGCAGCAAGGATCATTAGGTGTGGTGAAAGAAATTGCAACATGAAAGAGAGATCCAGATAAGCAGAGAAGCTCAAGGGAAACTGAATTAACACAGAGGACTAAGGAGGCTTTAAAAGAACAAAATGCCATGAGAAAAGAAAGTATAGCCACTAAATAAAAGCCAGACTAAACATGATTACCAGAATTATAAAAATATCACAAGGGCTGAAAGATATATTTGAGGAACCTCTCAGAACCAAGGAAACAAACGATTGGGAAATGGAGATAAAAGGTACTAGAAGTGGACAACCCATCCAGGAGGTCCAGCCTTAGATCATCAGGAACCTCAGAAGGATACGAGAGACAGCAGAAAGGAAGAAGTGAATAGCTGAAGGGCATTTGCAGACCTCTGAAGACCTTGGTGGATTCACTGCAGAGGTACCCACTGCAGCAAATGAAAAAAAGACCCCCACACCTACACATATCCTAATGAAATATCAGTCAATCAAGATTGATGAGATAGGCCAGGCGCAGTGGCTCATGCCTGTAATCCCAACACTTTGGGAGGCTGAGGCGGGCAGAATGCTTGAGGCCAGGAGTTCAAGACCAGCCTGGCCAACATGGTGAAACCCCATCTCTACTAAAAATACAAAAATTAGCCAAGCATAGTGGCACACTCCTATAATCCCAGCTACTCAGGTGGCTGAGGCACGAGAATTGCTTGAACCCAGAAGGCAGAGGTTGTAGTGAGCCAAGATCGTGCCACTGCACTACTCCAGCCCCTGGGTGACAGAGCGAGACTCTGCCTCAAAAAAAAAAAAAAAAGATAAAAAGATAAAAATGGTGCACCTATACAGGGCACTTATCATGAATGGAGCTTGCAGGATTGGAAGAAGTTGCTCTGGGTGAGTCAGTGAGTGATGAGTGAATGTGAAGGCCGAGGACATTACTATACACTCTCGTAGACTAAATGCTGTACAATTAGGCTACATTTAAATTATTTTTAAAATTTTTTCTTCAATAATAGATTAATTTTAGTATACTGTAACTTTTTACTTTACAAACTTTTTAATTTTTTAACTTTTTGACTTTTTTATAACACAGTTTAAAACACACATTGTAGGCCGGGTGCGGTGGCTCACGCCTGTAATCCCAGCACTTTGGGAGGCCGAGGCAGGCGGATCACAAGGTCAGGAGATCGAGACCACAGTGAAACCCCGTCTCTACTAAAAATACAAAAAAAATTAGCCGGGCACGGTGGCAGGCGCCTGTAGTCCCAGCTACTCAGGAGGCTGAGGCAGGAGAATGGCGTGAACCCGGGAGGCGGAGCTTGCAGTGAGCCGAGATCACGCCACTGCACTCCAGCCTGGGCGACAGAGCGAGACTCCGTCTCAAAAACAAAAACAAAAACAAAAACAAAAACAAAAACCACACACATTGTACAGCTGTACAAAAATATTTTCTATTTTTATATTCTTATTCTCAAGCTTTTTTCTATTAAGAAAATGTTTAAAACTTTCTAGACATTCTTTAAAAAAATGAAGAACAAATGCCACAGGAGTCTAGGCCTGCAGAGGGGCAGGATAATCAATATCACTGTCCTCCACCTCCATGTCTCATCCCACTGGAAAATCTTCAGGGGCAGTAACGTGCATGGAGCTTTCACCTCCTGTGATAACAATGCCTGCTTCTGGACACCTCCTGAAGGAACCGCCTGAGCCTGTTTTACAGTTAACTTTATTTTTTCATAAGTAGAAGGAGTACATTCTAAAATAACAATAAAAAGTAGGGCAAATACATAAACCAGTAACATAGTCACTCATTATCATTATCAAGTATTATGCACCATCCATTACTGCACGTGCTAGGCTTTCACAGGATTGGCAGTGCAGTAGGTTTGTTTACACCAGCATCACCACAAACACAAGAGTAACACATTGCTCTACGATGTTACAATGGCTATGACATCACTAAGTGATAGGAATTTTTTGGCCCCATTATAATTGTATGGGACCACTGTCGTATATGTGGTCCACTGTTGACTGAAGCATTGTTACGTGGTACATGACTGTATGTTTATGTAGTTATGACACGGCCACAAAAACACGTCGGTCGCTGGAGCAGATGTTTGAGAAACATAAAATTATAAAGATGAACATGATTTCAAAAATATTTCCTTCCTCTATTGCAATAGTAAAGCACATGTCTGGAGACATATGGTGGCTCATGCCTGGAATCTCAGCACTTTGGAAGGCCAAGGTGAGCAGACTGTTTGAGCCCAGTTCAAGATCAGCCTGGGCAACATGGTGAAACCCTGTCTAATAAAAATACAAAAAATAGTCAGGAGCTATGGCACGTGCCTGTGGTCCCAGCTACTTAGGAGGCTGAAATGGAGGATGGCTTGAGCCCAGGAGGTGGGGGTTGCAGTGAGCCAAGATCGCACCACTGCACTCCAGCCTGGGTGACAGAGGGAGATCTCATCTCAAAAAAGCAAAGCAAAGCACGAGTCTGGCCTAGTCGGCATGTAATAGTAGAGTCAAAACCACTGGGCTCCAGTAGTTGGAATCACCAGCATTTACTAAAGCACCAAGCTTCACATGCACTAGCTCATTTGTTGCCCCACACCAACGCTACGGAGGGAGAAGGAGGAGCTGGAGAGAAACAGATGTCAATAGGTCTATTCAGTCAACCATTTTGAACTGAAAGACTCACCGTTTAAAACATTTTTCCCCCTTATTACAAAAGTGAATAGGACACTTGGAAATATAAAAACATACAAGAGGCCAGGCTGGTGGCTCATGCCTGTAATCCCAGCACTCTGGGAGGCCTAGGCAGGCAGATCACTTAAGGCCAGGAGTTCAGGACCAGCCTGGCCAACAAAATACAAAACTAGCTAGGTGTGGTGGTACATGCCTGTAATCCCAGCTATAAGCAGGGCTGAGGCATGAGAATCGCTTGAATCTGGGAGGTGGAGGTTGCAGTGAGCCAAGATCGCGCCACTGCACTCCAGCCCGGGTGACAGAGCAAGACTCTGTCTCAAAAAAAAAAAGGAAAAAAAAAATTAAAATTACCCATTGTGATGGTTAATTTTATGTGTCACCTTGGCTCAGCTGTGGTGCCCAGTTGTTAGATCAAACACTAGACTTTGCCGTGAAGTATTTTGTTGATGTCATTAACATTTACGGGCCGGGCGCGGTGGCTCATGCCTGTAATCCCAGCACTTTGGGAGGCCGAGGCGGGTGGATCACGAGGTCAGCAGATCAAGACCATCCTGGCAAACACAGTGAAACCCCATCTCTACTAAAAATGCAAAAAATTAGCCAGGCGTGGTGGCAAGCGCCTGTAGTCCCAGCTACTTGGGAGGCTGAGGCAGGAGAATGGCGTGAACTCGGGAGGCGGAGCTTGCAGTGAGCCGAGATCACGCCACTGCACTCCAGCCTGGGCAACTGAGCTAGACTCCGTCTCAAAAAAAAAAAAAATTTACAATCAATTGACTTTAAATAAAGGAGGTTTACTCTCTTTAATGTAGGTGAGCCTAATCTAAGGCCTTAAGAGCAAAAACAGGTTTCTCAATGAAGGAGTTCTGCCTCAAAACTGTAAGATAGAGATCCTGCCTGGGTTTCCAATGGGCTGGCCTGCCATATGAATTTTGAACTTGCCTGCCCCTACAATTGTGTGAGCTAATTTTTAAAAGAAATCTCACTCTCTCTGTCTTTCTCACTAACCTATTGGTTGCTTCTCTCGAAGACCCTGGTTGAAAACACAATCTCATCTGTCAAAGATAATTTCTATTAATATTTTCCCATTCTGCCTATCTTTTTTCCATGTACTTACAGTATATATGTAATTTTTTATATATACACATATATAATTTTATAATTTATATAAGATATATAAATATAAATATATAAAATATTTATATATAATTATACATATAATTTATTATATATTAATTATGTATGTTTCCTATACATAGTTAATATATATACCATCTCTCTCTCTCACATACACATACAAGATTTTTTTGACATGAGAAAATAGCCACTATATATATATAGTATATATATATATAGTGTGTATATATATATATATATATATTTTTTTTTTTTCCCCCCACAGTGTTGCCTAGGCTGATCTCAAACTCCTAGGCTTAAGCAATCCTCCCATCCAGACTATTACCAATTAGCCAATTACATACATACCATACATATGTATATATATATTTTATATATACACACATACACATGTAATTATACAAACACATACATTTATACATACATACTAGAATGATCAACTTATTTCACTTTGCCTAGGACATTCCTAGTTTTAGCTCTAAAAGTCCCACATCCCGGGAAACCCCTCAGTCCCAGGCAAACTGTTACGGCTGGTTACAGACACACACACACACACACACACATATACCACACATTTCTTTTTTATTTTGAGACAAAGTCTCGCTCTTGTCTCCCAGGATGGAGTGCAGTGGTGCGATTTCGGCTCACCGCAACCTCCGTCTCCAGGGTTCAAGCAATTATCCTGCCTCAGCCTCCCAAGTAGCGGGGATTACAGGTGCCTGCCACCATGCCTGGCTAAGTTTTGTACTTTTAGTAGAGACAGGGTTTCACCAGGTTGGCCAGGCTGGTCTCAAACTCCTCTCCTCAGGTGATCCACCCAACTCAGCCTCCCAAAGTGCTGGGATTACAAGCGTGAGCCACCGCGCCCGGCCACCCACACTTCTTAAAAAATAAAATTGTAATCATTTTCTATGTGCTGTTTTAAAACCTAAACTCCTTACTTAAAAATATATTGTGGCCAGGTGGGCATGCCCCTGTAGTTTTCGGTTTTTTTTTTTTTTTTTTTTGTAGACATGTGGTTTCGCCGTTTTGCCCAGGCTGGTCTCAAACTTCTGGGTTCAAGTGACCTGCCAGCCTCTGCCTCTCAAAGTGTTGGGATTACAGGCATGAGGCACCACTCTCAGCCCAGTTCCACTATTTTAAACTGCCTTTGGTTCTAAAATTAATAAAGGCCAAAACAGCATGAAAAAAAAAATCATACACAAAGTGCAGACTGCAGCCCTCAAGGAGAGCCAGGCACTACTTTAATTTACCATTTATTACCAAAGTTATTAAAAGAAAAAGAAAGTCAGGCTGGGTGTGATGGCTCAGACCTGTAATTCCAGCACTTTGGGAGGTGAGGCCAAGGCAGGCAGATCACTTGAGGTCAGGAGTTTGAGACCAGCCTGGTCAACATGGTGAAACCCTGTCTCTACCAAAAATACAAAAATTAGCCAGGTATGGTCATGCACCCCTGTAATCCCAGCTACTCAGGAGGCTGAGGCAGGAGAATCGCTTGAACCCAGGAGGTGGAGGTTACAGTGTGCTGAGATTGCGCCACTGCATTGTAGCCTGGGCAACAGAGTGAGAGTCCGTCTCAAAAAAAAAAAAAAAGTCCCATTCTCACTTTCAGACACCTGTGCCGCTCTGTTGTGCATGACCGTAGGTGAAGAAACCCAGAAAGAACTGAACTGAGCAACCTCTCTCCATTCTGCCTATAACCACAGGCAGAGTGACTCATTATACTTGAAAAGTCATTAAATCAGCTGGGCACAGTGGCTCATGCCTGTAATCCCAAAACTTTGAGAGGCTGGGATGGGCAGATCACTTGAGCCCAGGAGTTTGGGACCAGGCTGGGCAACACAGAAAGACCCTGTCTTGGAAAAAAAAAAAAAAAAAGGGCAAAACATTAAATCCTTACCTTTTTAATTCATTTACAATTGATTTATGAACTTCCATTGCGATTTTGCCATCCGAGTGTGTTTTGAGTTCTCGGCATTTGGCACGTAAAATCTCCAGCTGTTCCCTGTTCTCCACCAGCTCCTTTTCCTGGCCCTGGGTTTTCGTCTCCAGGAGCATTAGTTGTTTAGTCAGCTTAGAAACTGAAAATCAAAAGAGAAGGATAAAAACTTGGCACAGAAGACCTCTTAAAACACAATTATTGGCTATTAGGAAATACTAATGAGAGTCAGCTGATAAAAATGACCTTTTAAAGAGCTTCTGAGCTGGGCGTGATGGCTCACACCTGTCCCAGCACTTTGGGAGGCTGAGGCGGGTGGATCACGAGGTCAGGAGTTCAAGACCAGCCTGGTCAAGTTGGTGAAACCCTGTCTCTACTAAAAATACAAAAATTAGTCAGGCGTGGTGGTGGGTGCCTGTAATCCCAGCTACTCAGGAGGCTGAGGCACGAGAATCACTTGAACCCAGGAGGCAAAGGCTGCAGTGAGCTGAGATCACGCCACCGTACTCTAGCCTGGGCAACAGAGTGAGGCTCTGTCTCAGAAAAGAAAAAAAAAAAAGATCTTTTGGAGTGTTGTAAATTAACACCAAAGGCTTTGTCCTTAGATATTACTGTCCCTACTGGGCGCAGTGACTCATACCTGTAAACCCAGCCCTTTGGGAGGCTGAGGGGAGGATTGCTTGGGGTCAGGAGTTTGAGACCAGCCTGGGTAACAGAGTGAAACCCCATCTCTACATAAAAATTTAAAAATGAGCAGGGCATGGTGACATGCGTCTGTGGTCCCAAATATCCGGGAGGTTGAGGCAGGAGGACTGCTTGAGCCCAGGAGTTCAAGACTACAGTGAGCCGTGACTGGGCCACCGCACTCCAGCCTGGATGACACAGTGAGACCTTGTCTCCAAAAACAAAAACCAAAAAAGCCAAAAGAAATTACTATCTCTACATTAAGCACTCACTAAATATATCCTTTTAAAAATAAAATCCACTATAATATTTTACCAAAAATTATTCCAGTCTTCACTAACTGACTTTCCTGAGACTGAAGCCTTAAATCACACACGGGTGTGCAAGCATATGTCATAACATTGTCCCTAATGCTGCAAGATTTTCAAGATTTTTAAGGACATCAAACATGGCTAAAGAACTGATTTATTATTTTCCTTACCTTTCCTCATTAAACTTTTATTTTATTTCCTGTATCTAAAGTAAGTCATAAATATTTTCATCCTGTGTTACATAGTTGTATGTAATAAGACATTTCCTGAGCATCTGCTGACACTAGCACTTAGAGGTATTTTATTGTAGCATAAAACTGTACATCTCTCTACTCTATGAAAATATCTAATTGGTGACTGGGCATGGTGGCTCACACCTGTAATCCTAGCATTTTGGGAGGCCAAGGTGGGTGGGTCACTTGAGGTCAGGAGTTCAAGACCAGCATGGCCAACATGGTGAAACCCCCTCTACTGAAAATACAAAAATTAGCTGCGAGTGGCGGCACGTGACTGTAATCCCAGTTACCCAGGAGGCTGAGACAGGAGAATCGCTGGAACCTGGAAGGCGGAGGTTGCAGTGAGCCTAGATCACGCCACTCTACTCCAGTCTGGGCAACAGAGTGAGACTGTCTCAAAAAAAGAAAAAAAGAAAAAAGAGAAAATATCTAATTGGTCAAAGTGAATGGCTGTTTCTGGGCAATGGGAAAACAGCACAGGCAACTCACTGGATCATACAGGTCAAAAGGTTTTCCCTACCCCATGTGACCAGAAATCCTCTTTCTGTTCAGATCTGGTATGTTCAAGAAAATTAAGCTCAGTAAATAGGAAACTAATGTCATCCCTAACCCTGAAAACAAAGATAAGAGGCTCCACAACTCTGTTTCCCCTCTCCCCTTAACAATGCCAGAGTAAAGGCAAATACTCCTGGGCCACGCAGCTCTCAGGAGAAATCACGTGGAGGAAACTCCTGTGCACCTCTCTGGGAGATGCTCTCATCTTTAAACACAACCTGGTTCTCAGAAACAGGAAGTGCTAGCCCCGCAACTGCAGCAACAGCAGGGGCTGCTCATGGACCTGCCATGGCGTGGAAGGGGCTGCCATTCCAAAAGCAGCTGGAGAGGGGAAAACCTCCATCTGCTTCTCGGGGCGCCACGGCCTCATGCAAGATGGCTTGTGCTTCAGTTTCCCAGCCTATGCCATTCTTCACTAGGAAAGAAAAATCAGTAAAACAAAGGGAAAAAATGCCACTATCTCTTGTACTCATAAATTGTGGTTTTAAAGCAGAAGTGATGACTCTTAGCCTGGCCTCCTTACAGTTGTGCACTGTCCCAGACTGTGAAGCTCCTAGGGTTTGGGAGAGTGCATGGGAAGACACGGGAAGAGGGACACTCTCGGAAGGCGTCTGACAGTGATCTAATCTGCAGAGATGTCGCCTCCCGTGCCCGCAGCACTGAAGGAAGGAAGGACACAGGGGAACTGTTTAGAACGTGAACGGTTCTGCTTATTTACTCATCCAACAAACATCTGGGAAGAGACCCTGTGTTATTTCAGATGTTTACTTCGCATGATCTTTCCCATTTCTAAGGTACTATTTTACCCCAAAACCAGTTCTGCTGAGTCTAGCACTATCCCTGCGAGTGATTTACAAACCCATGGGATGATGAGAGACACTGTGGAGTATGAAAAAGCAATCTATGCATTGAGGGTAATGACATGGAAGGGTTATAAACAGCTGCATTTCAGTCAAGAATGTAAAACATGACTTCTCTCATTTTCATTCGGGGCCCCCGGCAGGAGGGAGATAGAAGGGTAAAATGACAATAGTGACATCACTGCATGGCCAGTCCTCGCTGGAAGGACCTCACCTTCTTGGAGGTGCTCCTGGTGGCTGTCCTTGGCTTTCCTTTGCTGAATCTCCAGCTGCTCCAGCAACAACTTGTTTTCCTCTAAAACCAGTTTTGCTTGAGTCTGAAGCTGACGCCTGCAATTGATTTACAAGATGCAATACTGTGATTCAGGTGCTGAATGGTTACAGAAACACTCTGGAATCTAAAAGGAAGCAATGGGTGCATTATAGGTAATGAATATCAAGCCATGTCTCCATGTTAAACATATTAACACAGCAGCAAATCCTGCCATTTGCAGTCAGTTGGGGAAGGACAGCCGCGAGTCTGAATTACGGACTGCTTCAGAAACGCTTTCAGATGTAGAATTTCAAACATGTACAGAAGTAAAGAGGATACAGTAGGAGACTCCCATGTGCACAGCACCCAGCTTGAATAGTCACTAAATGGCTGATGAGGTTTCATATGTATAAACCTCTAGTCCTGCCACCCACTATATTATTCTGAAGCCCATATGGAACATATTTAAAGAAATAGTAAGTTCCCATTTTAATTTTAAAATACTCCTTTGTAATCAGTAGCATATTTGCAAAAAAAAAGACTCTGTTAGCAGGCTTTGAAATGGTTTCTTAGAACTGTATGAATCTGCCCCAGCCTTCCTCTCAAGCACAAGCAAATCCTCTCCTTCCAGTGCAATGTAAACCCCAGCCCAGCTCAGCCCTCAAGATCACAAATTCTGATTAGAAGGAGCTGAAGGGACCTTAGAAATCATCTACTGAAATGTTGACCACCCAAAGTACACTGGGTAGTAAGTTTACTTACTAAAGCAGTAAACAATCTTGATTTTCCACTTGAAACCCTAAAGGTAAGGAGGAGGAAGGAAACAGACAAGATGAAAGGAGTCAGGCTGTAACAATGGTGTGGCCCCAACAGAGGCTGTGCACTGACTGGCTCCTGGGCACTGTGGGGGTGTCTCTTGCCTGCTACCAGCACCCACAGAGTAGGCTGCCATGCTGTCAGGAGGGGACTCACCCAGAACTGGTCTGTGCTAGCCTCCTCATTCCCGCCACAAACTGGGCAGCTCCACGATGGTCTGTTTTATGTTTTAGATTTATTTATTTATTTATTTATTTATTTATTGAGAGATAGGGTCTCATTCTGTTGCCCAGGCTGGAGTGCAGTGGTGAGATCTTGGCCCACTGCAACCTCCACCTCAGCTTCCCGAGTATCTGGGATTACAGGCATGCATCACCACACCAAGCTAATTTTTATATTCATATTTTTTGGTAGAGACAGGGTTTCTCCATGTTGGCCAGCCTGGTCTCGAACTCCTGACCTCAGGTGATCCACCCGCCTCAGCCTCCCAAAGTGCTGGTATCACAGGTGTGAGCCACCGTGCCCGGCTGCGTTTTGGACTAATTTATAAGACTTTTTCTTTATTTGTTCATTCATTCATTTGTTCATTCCTTCCTTCCTCCCTCCCTTCATTCATTTTAGTTTTTATTTTTTAGAAACAAGGTCTTGCTCTGTCACCCAGGCAGGACAGGAGTACAGTGGCACCATCAGAGCTCACTGTAGCCTTGAATTCTTGGGCTTAACAGATCCTCCTGACTAGCTAGGACTACAGGTGCATGCCATCATGCCCAGCTAATTTTTAATTGTTTTGTTTTTGTTTTTGTTTTGTTTTTGAGACAAGGTCTTGTTCTGTCGCCTAGGCTGGTGCACAGTGGTGTGATCATAGCTCACTGCAGCCCCGAACTCCTGGCTTCAAGTGCTTCTCCCACCTCAGCCTCCCAAAGCATTAGGATTACAGGGGTGAACCACTGAGCCCAAGCCATTTCTTTTTAAAATGAAAGGGATTGATCCCTCATTCCTAAAAAAAGTTCAGAATCTCAGATTTGGTTCAACACTCCCTCTTGTTTTGTTTTACTTATTTATTTTATTTTTATTTGAGACAGGGTCTCACTCTGTTGCCCAGGCTGGAGTGCAGTGGCACGATCTTGGCTCACTGCAGCCTCCACCTCCTGGGTTCAAGTGATTCTCCCGCCTCAGCCTCCCGAGTAGCTGGGATTACAGGCATGCGCCACCATGCCTGGCTAATGTTTATATTTTTAGTAGAGAAGCAGTTCCACCATATTGGCCACGCTGGTCTCAAACTCTTGGCCTCAACTGATCCTCCCGCCTCAACCTCCCAAAGTGCTGGAATTATAGGCATGAGCCACTGCGTCCAGCCTCCCTCTTATTTTATAGAGAAAGAAACAGACCCATTAAGCCTGAGGTTAGCCAGTGATTCAGGGGAAGTTAGGAAAAGAAATATACAAAATTTACTTGCAGCCCAGAAGTTCATTGAGAAATTACTGGCAACCAAGCAGAAAGTGTCTGCTGGGCCAGGTGTGGTGGTTCATGCCTGTAATCCCAGCACTTTGGGAGGCTGAGGCAGGTGGATCACCTGAGGTCAGGAGTTGGAGACTAGCCTGTCCAATGTGGTGAAACCTCATCTCTACTAAAAATCCAAAAAGAAATTAGCCAGGCATGGTGGTGGGCGCCTGTAATCCCAGGTACTCGGGAGGTTGAGGCAGGAGAATCACTTGAACCCGGGAGGTGGAGGTTGCAGTGAGTCAAGATTGCACCACTACACTCCAGCCTGGATGGCAGAGCAAGACTTTGTCTCAAAAAAAAAAAAAAGAAAAGAAAGAAAGAAAGAAAGTGTCTGCTGAAGTGTGAAGTCTGTGAACCAAGTGCTGCATGCAGGTTTAGCAGCCGTGCATGTGTGTAGGTACTGAGAGTAGCAAGGAGCTCTGCCCACCAAGTGTGATGCTCCAGAGCCCAGAGACCCTCCTGCAGCTTGAGGGCAGTGAATTCAAAGAATTGCTCAGGGAGGCCCTGAGCAAGCCTGATGCTCTCCCCATGCTGGTGTGGGCCATCATGCTAGAGCAAAGGGCAGATTTCAAATCCCAACACATACAGGATTGGGGAACACTGCGGGGCTGTGGATTTGAAAGCAAGGCCTGCCTTTCTTTCCTTTGTTTCATTGATTTTATTTTAAGGAAATGCAGACAAGTTGGATTTGTGGCTATATACAAGGCTAGGGAAGGAACACGGGGTTCCAGAATCTGACAAAGTCTCTTGAGCCCCTTGAAAGCATTTGAAAGCAGGGCCTGCCTTTCTTTCCTGTGTTTCGTTGATTTTATTTTAAGGAAACGCAGACAAGTTGGATTTGTGGCTATATACAAGGCTAGGGAAGGAACACGGGGTTCCAGAATCTGACAAGATCTCTTGAGCCCCAGCCTGGCTAAGCTGCTTTCCAGGCCACTGTTCAAGGAGGGTGCGAGGGGAGACACACTAGGAACCCTGACGGAAGAAAATCCAAGCTCAGCCAGGGAGGTCACAGAGCACCAAGACCTAGGAGTTGCCTGGGCCAGTCCCACCTGATGCATCAGTGACTAGAAAATCAGGGAGAGCCAATGGTAAGAGTGCTGTTGACTCAATTCCAGATTTCTAAACATCACGTATAGAAAATACTTCATTTTTTCCAGTGATGTTAAGGCCATTTGAAAACACTAAATATAACATACCTACTCAAAGTGAATAATTTTTGTTTTCTTAGTCCTGCCTAGATATTGCTTTTAGGCTTTTCAAGACGTATACTTTCTCTAATTCAGTTAACAGGCATTTGCTGTTGCTGTGCTAGATGCGGGGCCACACACAAAAATGAGCAGGACACTGGTTCCTGCCCTTGCAGAGTTCACAAAGGAGAAGATGGAGGCAGATGTGGAGGCAGACAGGATAGGCAGGCACAGTGTGGCAGGTACTGGGATAGGGCATGTGTTTAGGGGTACATCAGAACTGGAGACAAGGGGCCACGTGCAGTGGCTCATGCCTGCAATACCAGCACTTTGGGAGGCCAAGATGGGAGGATCACTGGAGCCCAAGAGTTTGAGACCAGCTTGGGTAACACAGCGAGACTGTCTCTATGAAAAAAATTTTTTAAATGGCTGGGCATGGTAGGGCACACCTGTAGTCCCAGCTACTTGGGAAGGTGAGGTGGGAGGATGGCTTGAGCCCAGGAGGTTGAGGCTGCAGTGAGCTATGGCGGAGCCACTGCACTCCAGCCTGGGCGATAGAGTGAGACCCTAACTCTAAAACAACTTAAGAAACAGAGACGCCGGGCATGATGGCTCACGCCTATAATCCCAGCACTTTGGGAGGCCAAGGCAGGTAGATCACATGAGGTCAGGAGTTTGAGACCAGCCTGGCCAACGTGGTGAAACCCCACCTCTACTAAAAATACAAAAATTAGCCGGGCGTGGTGGCACATGCCTGTAATCCCAGCTACTGAGAAGGCTGAGGCAGGAGAATCGCTTGAATCCAGGAGGCAGAGGTTGCAGTGAGCCAAGATCATGCCACTGCACTCCAGCCTGGGCAACATAGCGAGATTCTGTCTCGAAAAGAAAAGAAAAGGAAGAGAAGAGAAGAGAAAACAGAGACAAGGGAGCAATAATGGCCTCTCCTGAAGGCAACGCTATAGACAAGCACCATTCCAGTAGGACCTAGAGGGTGAGGAGTGCAGAGGGGCTTTCGGAGGAAGGACAGGTTGGAAGTGGGGCAACCTCAGTTGTCAGGGAATCTGCCAGGGCAGGGCGGATGAGAGCTGGTCATGCAAGCCTCATGAGCTTTCTGTTTTGGGAGGCCATTTTGATCTTTCTGTTCTCAAACCCTGGGAGCCAGCACTGGGGCCTAAGAAGGGATGAGACTCTCCAGGTCTGAGATGGAAAAATCACCCTAGAAAAATACCACCTCAGAAAATAAAAAGCAGAAAGCAACTATATTTCAGGTTTGAGAACCTACTTAGAATTTTAAAAGTCATCTTTAAAATATAAGTTTAGAATAATTTATTAGGGTTTTATTATACCTTATTAATTTCTTAGAAACTCTCCCTTAAAATATTTAAGAATGTAGTTATGCATTTGATAATTTTATAACATATTTTCTTATTATCATTTGTTTTAAGTTAGCAAAAGAGCAGAAACACAATGCCACTTGCCATTCCTCACTGGTAACAGCACTACTCTTATTTAACTCTTGGTGCAATTCTTCATTTTCTTTCACCACTTCTTGGACTCGCATCCTAAACATTCTCATTTCCTCCTGAAATAAAATGTACGTAAATTATAACACACACATACCCATGCATCTATACTTCTCAGTTCTGGTGCTGCTGCGGTGACTAAAATCAAATGGTAATAGCCATTTAGCAAGGTCTCACAACGGGCCAGCCTTCAACACTCGGTACCAGCACGAGTGGTGCCTGCTCTCAGGGAGCCTACAGTCTAGTGAGAAAGCACTAGGACCAAAGTACAAGAGGCAAAGAACCTGGGCTTTCAATATCGGATTCCTAATTTGCTAACATTGTTCTCTAACTGCCAAATACTGATAGAAAAGGCAGAGATGCCCATCAACACTGACATTTTCCTTTGTTTAAAGATGCAGGATAATAAACTAGAGGTTTTTAATACAAAAAATAACACCTTTTCATCCTTAATTAAAGCTAGATTTGGTGGGGAAGGGGTTAGTTAGTGTGGGAGTTGGAGGAAGCTCTTAATTTTTTTTTTTTTTTTTGAGACAGGGTCTTGCTCCGTCGCCCAGGCTAGAGTGCAGTAGTGCAATCATAGCTCACTGCAGCCTCAACCTCCCAGGCTCAAGTGATCCTCCCACCTCAGCTTACCAAGTACCTGTGCCACCATGCCTGGCTAATTTTTGTATTTTGTGTATAGACAAGGTTTTGCCATGTTACTCAAGGCTGCTCTTGAACTCCTAGGCTCAAGCAATCTTCCTGCCTCAGCCTCCCAAAATGCTGGAATTACAGGCATGAGCCACCACATCCAGCCAAGGCTATTAGTTTTGTCCATGACAACCATGAGAAAGTGTCTTACTAGCATCATCAGTCTGCAGAGCTTAATTGGCCATTAGCCGCAACACGAGGTCTGTCGCTGGGCCGGTTTTGATGCCTAACAGTCTATGTCTGTTTCAGCTCCCAACAGTCTGTGTGTGACACTTCAGCTGAGCCTCCGCCATCAGGGCTTTTCCAGTTTCTGTGTCCTGCACTGTCCTTTGGTGAGAATCTGAGGTGCCAATATTTACTCTGGTGTGCCTCTAAAATATTCTACTCCCAGCTGTCAGATGTTTATGCTTACACCCTTTTAACTAAAAGCAGCACTATCAAGTAGCTTCTCCTCTCATCCCTCCACCCAGACACACTCACTCACTGCTGGCAGTCCATGTGACTCTTTTTTGGAACAGGGATCAGGCAAACTAAAGTGTGCAAACCAGCTGGCTGTTTTTATAAATAAAGTTTTATTGGAACACGGCCTCGCCCATTATTTACATGTTATCCTCAGCTGCTTTCATGTTGCAACAGCGGGGCTGAGCAGGTACAAACAGAAACTGCATGGCCTCCAAAGCCTAAAGTACTTATTAACTTGCCCTTTACAGAAAGTGTGTGCTGACCCTGATTTAGAAGGAGCACCAAAATAATAATATTATTAGTTATTAGGACTGTTATATACTCAATTAGTACAAGATTCATACATGCTCTTAGAAAATTAAGCATCCAACACTAAGTCTAAATGAAAAGGATTAAAATTCCTTTCCATGGGACATGGACACAGGACAGCATCACTGACGAGGAACAAGCTGGGAGTCTCTTAAAGGACCCTCCCAGCTCAGGATCCCAGAACAACCAACATTTCTTTCACTGGATCCTTCAATTTCAGGGATCTATATGGACACTTAAATGAGGAATCCAGACGAATGCAGGAGGCACGGGAAGCCTCTCTAACCCACACCTGCGGTTAGAATGAGCTCCACTGCCCAAAGCCATTCCCACAAAACGGCGGTGGACAAGGCAGAAATGGATAAAAACCTCACTTCTTCTCCATGTCAAACAGCTCAGCAATCGGACTTCCCTAGGGTCAGCTCATCCTAGAATTAAGAAGCATCTAAGTTTGCCTAAAACATCTCCAGCCTTTCCTTCCCATGTCTGCCCAAATAGCCCTTCTTTTATTTGTTTGTTTTGTTTTGTTTTATTTTTGAGACAGAATCTTGCCCCGTCGCCAGGCTGGAGTGCAGTGATGCAATGCCAGCTCACTGCAACCTCCAACTCCCCGGTTCAAGCCATTCTCCTGCCTCAGCCTCCCGAATAGCTGGGATTACAGGCACGTGCCACCACACCAGCTAATTTTTGTATTTTTAGTAGAGACAGGGTTTCACCATGTTGGCCAGGATGGTCTCAATCTCCTGACCTCATGTGATCCACCCACCTTGGCCTCCCAAAGTGCTGAGATTACAGGCGTGAGTCACCGTGCCCAGCACAAATGGCCCTTCTAATGGTGGTATTTGCAGCTGCAGAGTGCCAGAAAGAAGCGCTTCCCCACTGCTGTCTTCCCTGCACCCCAAGATCTCAGCCCATATGGGCTGGCTGTCCAGAAAGCCATGGCTTCTCATGCAGCACTGCTCTGACCCTCCATAATTCTCCCCTCACTCCCTATCCACCCCCCTGCTCTGCCAATCACTCCCTTACTTCCTCCCCTCTTCCTTCTTTCCCTCCCTCCCTCCATCCCACCCTGCCACACTCCTTCCTTCCTCCTTTCTGCCCTCTAATAAACATTTGATTATCTATAGTACGCTGGGTATACCTACATTCAAAACGTTTCTATAAAATTTGAAGCAGTCCTATATTTTATAAATCTTGTCTCTTCTGAGACATTTGCCAGCCTACCTTGAGGGTGGCATTGAGCTCGTCCTTCTCTTTCATTATATCTTCATAAGCCAGCAACAATGGTGACAGGTATTTTATATCCAACTGAAGAAAGACAGCAAAAGAAGGTTAGTATAGGCCAGCCACGGTGGCTCATGCCTGTAATTCTAGCACTTTGGGAGGCCGAGGCCGAGGCTGTGGATCACGAGGTCAGGAGATCGAGACCATCCTGACTAACACGGTGAAAACCTGTCTCTGATAAAAATACAAAAAACTAGCCGGGCGTGATGGCGGGTGCCTGTAGTCCCAGCTACTCATGAGGCTGAGGCAGGAGAATGGCATGAACCTGGGAGGCAGAGCTTGTAGTGAGCCGAGATCGCGCCACTGCACTCCAGCCTGGGCGACAGAGCGAGACTCCGTCTCAAAAAAATAAAAAGAAAAAAAAATAAGAAGGTTAATATATTTCTTACATCTAAACACAACCAGCAAATTTTTAAATGGCAAGAAGTTACACTTGTTTGAAATGGTTTCTTTGGTTGCTGTTGTTATTGTTTTTTAAGGACCCTCCCAGCTCAGGATCCCAGAACAACCAACATTTCTTTTGCTGGATCCTTCCAATTTCAGGGATCTATATGGACACTTAAATGAGGAACCCAGAGGAATGCAGGGGGCACAGGAGGCATCTACAACACCCACACAGGCTTGGCCTCCTGCGGTTAGAATGAGTTCCGTTGCCTGAATCCATTCCCACTCTGCAGCCCAGGCTGGAGTGCAGTGGCATGATCTCAGCTCACTGCAACCTCCACCTCCCGGGTTCAAGTGATTCTCCTGCCTCAGACTCCCAGGTAGCTGGGACTATAGGCATGCACCATCATGCTCGACTAATTTTTGTATTTTTAGTAGAGACAGGATTTCACCATGTTGGCCAGGCTGGTCTTGAACCCTTGACCTCAAATGATCCATCCGCCTCAGCCTACCAAAGTGCTGGGATTACAGACATGAGCCACCGCGCCTGGCCTGAAATGGTTTTTAATAGCTATGCAAACACAGCCTGAAAATATGGGCCTGAAATTAAATAACTTTCACTTACCAACCAGGGTGGTATAGGGCCCTTGGATGGGAGGCCTTCAATATTTAAGCTCTAAGAACAAAACAAATATTGAAGACAAGTTAAACCACGCTTCCTCTGAAATTTCAAGTCTTAGATATTCTTAATCTAGACTGGGCATTGCCCATCTATGCATTGATCTATCTATCCATCTGCCTACCCACCCACCTGCCCGCCAACCCATCCATCCATCCATCCATCCATCCATCCATCCATCCATCCATCCATCCACTCTCTCATATACCCTCCCATCTATCTATCTCTATGTATGTATGTATACATGAGAGAATATTTTTTCTGAAATGTTTGAGAGTAATTTGCAGATATAATGCCCCTTTTCCTCTAAATACTTGTATTTCCTAAAAACAAAAACATTAATATACTTAACCACAGTACTGTCTTGAAAATCAGGAAATCAACACTGATAACAATGCTATTTTCATAATATATATACAATATATATATGTATATATATTACTGCTCCTTGTAGAGCAGGGGTACCCCATAGGCAGTATGCCTAGAGTAGCCTATAGTAGGCTAGAGTAGCCTATACTACTATTTTCTAACCTAACCTATACGTTATCTTCAAATTTCATCTATTTTCCTACTAATGTTCTTTTCTGATCAAGGATCCAGTTCAGGGTCACATGTTGCATTTAGCTATCAAGTCTTTTATGTCCTCTTTTTTTTTTTTTTTTTTTTGAGACAGAGTCTCATTCCATCACCCAGGCTGGAGTGCAGTGGTGAGATCACGGCTCACTGCAACTTCTGCCTCCTGGGCTCAAGCAATCCTCCCACCTTAGCCTCCTGAGCAGCTCAGACTGCTCAGGCGCACGCCACCATACCTGGCTAATTTTTGTATTTTTTGTAGAAATGGGGTTTCCTCATGTTGCCCAGGCCTCTCTTGAACTCCTGGGCTGAAGTGATCCTCCTGCCTCAGCTTCCCAGTGTTGGGACTGCAAGTATGAGCCAGCACACCTGGCCCTTTTTGTTTTGTTTTGTTTTTTGTTTTTTTGAGACAGAGTCTCACTCTGTCGCACAGGCTGGAGTACAGCGGTAAGATCTTGGCTCACTGTAACCTCTACCTCCCAGGTTCAAGAGATTCTCATGCCTTAGCCTCCCCGAGTAGCTGGGACTACAGGTGTGTGTGCCACCGCACTTGGCTAATTTTTGTATTTTTAGTAGAAGCAGGGTTTCACCATATTGGCCAGCCTTGTCTCGAACTCCTGACCTCAAGTGATCTGCCCGCCTCAGCCTCCCAAAGTGCTGGGATTATAGGTGTGAGTCACTGCACCTGGCCTCCAGCCCTTTTTAGTCTTTTAAAATCTGGAACATATCTAGTGACTGTTTTCACTGGATATGGAACTTTTTAATGTCACATTGTTGAGTGGCTGGATTTTGTTATCTTCCTTTAACGAGTACTGGTTTCTTTTCCTTCCTCCCTTCCTTCCTTCCTCCCTCCTCTCTCTCTCTCTTTCTCTCTCTCTCTCTTTCTTTCAGCTCCTAAGTTGCTTGTGGATCCCCTTCATGCTTCCGAGGCTTGTTTTTTCACCCTGGTCATGGTAAGTCTGTAGTAACCTTTCCTAAAAAGCTCTTTGAGCCATACCTCTCAGGCATGGCCCTCTTGTGCTCTTGACTCAATGCAAGGTCTCTCCATTGCGGCTGGGCAGAACTTGAAGGTTCCCAGTGCTGTGTGAGCTCTGGGAACCATGCAGCTCACAGCTCCCTGTTCTTATTTTCTGCCCAGTCTCTTGGAGTCTCATCCTACACATGTGCAGGGTGGTATTCCACAAGACTCCAAGGAGCCCATGCAGATTTATATAAGTAGCTCTTTCTCTCCAGGACTCCCTTCTTTCTGGTACTCTTGCCGTACAAATTCTAGTCTCCTCAGCTTCCCCAGACTCTCATCTCTGTTGAACTCAGGGAAGGGCTCAGCTCCGGCCCTTCCTCCCTGCTCTGTGATCTGAGACTGCCTCCTGACAGAAAGCAGATCACAGGCTCATCTATTTATCCTGCTGCTCTTGAGGGTCATAGGCCGGTACTGCCTGCTGTTTGACATCTGTAAACATTTGCATTACATATTCTGTCTGGTTTTCTATTTGTTTACAGCAGGAGGGAAAATCTGGTATCAATGGCCTGGACAAAATAATTATTTATTTCACAAAAGCTTTCCAACGTGAACACCTTAGTATCTAGGTAATTACTCACTCACTCTGCAAACGTTGGCAACTTGCTAAATCATTATGGACACTGCAACGCAACCCTTGTTTTCAAGGATTATACGACCTAGTAACAGAAATAAATACCACTAACACAAATGAACATGATATACAAAAATAGTATACGGTAGAATGCTATAAGTGCCTTAAGAGTGATTACAAACAAAAGTCTGCAATTGTTTAAAAGAGACAGAGGGCCAGGCATGGTGGCTCATGCCTGTAATTCCAGCACTTTGGGAGGCTGGGGAGGGTGGATCATTTGAGGTCAGGAGTTCGAGACCAACCTGGCCAACATGGTGAAACCCCATCTCTACTAAAAATACAAAAATTAGCTGGGTGCGGTGGAACACGCCTGTAATCCCAGCCACTCAGGAGGCTGAGAAACAAGAATCACTTGAACCCAGGAGGTAGAGGTTGCAGTGAGCTGAGATCATGCTGCTGCACTCCAGCCTGGGCGACAGAGACTGTGTCTGAAAAAAAAAAAAAAAGACAGAGATCAATCACTTCTGGCTGGGTTGATCCGGGAAGACTGTCATGGAGAACGTGGCATTTGCACGGGGCAGAAGACAACTTGGGAGGAGGCTGTCCCTGGGCCTGTCTACCTGCCCCACGGTTCTGCAGAAGGCCCTGACCTAGCAAGCAGGTTTTGAATTATAGGACCCCAACAACTTTATTTGTTTTTGTTTAAAAGTTAGTATTATGTTAAGTGAAAGTCAGTCACACAAAGTCATGTCTTGTATGATTTCATTTCTATGAAATGTTCAGAATTGGCAAATTAATAGAGACATAAAATAGATCAGTGGTTACCAGGGGCTGAGTTGGAGGAAGTGGGTAGCAGGGTAATGTAGGGAGTGATTCCCAACAGGTTTGACACTTCCTTTTTTTTTTTTTTTTTTGAGATGGAGTCTCACTCTCTTTGTCACCCAGGCTGGAGTGCAGAGGCATGATATCGGCTCACTGCAACCTCTGCCTCCCAGGTTCAAGCGATTCTCCTGCCTCAGCCTCCCAAGTAGCTGGGATTACAAGTGCACATGACCACACCTGGCTAATTTTTTTGTATTTTTAGTATAGATGGAGTTTCACCATGTTGGTCAGGCTGGTCTCAAATGCCTGATTTCAAATGATCCGCCCACCTCAGCCTCCCAAAGTGCTCGGATTACAGATGTGAGCTACCATGCCCAGCTGACATTTCTTGATTTAACAGAAGTGCTCTAAAATTGATTGTGGTGAGGGTTGCATGATTCTGTGACTACAATAAAAACCACTAAATGGTACACTTTTAAAATGGGTATGAATTGGATGCTACGTCAATTATATCTCAAAGCTGTTATTAAAAAAAAAAAAAAGTGAAATGTAAGCCCTCCTTCAAAAAGCAACTCAGAAGCCCATGAGGCCTGAACTCCCAGGAGCTGCGGGAGAACACCGTGTGCCTCCCCGCCCTCTACCCCTGCAAGAGCCCAGCCAGTAGTGCCTCCCTCTCCTGTATCCACAGTGTTGCTCACATCCTCATAGCCCCGAGCTCTGTAAGAGTAAGGACCTGAGCATTGGTTCATCTGGCACTCCTCCCAGCATCTCATGCAGTGACCTGCTCAGCGAGAGTGTGTGGAGTTGGACTCTGCAACTATCCTTAGAACTGAAAACTCTCCTTTCCTTTCCAAGTTCATGCACTGACAACAGCTGCAACTTCCAGGAACGTGACTGAGAAGGGAGCAGCCGACACAGACTTTCATTCTTTTACTTTTGTTATTTTTTTTTTTTTTTAATTTTCGAGACAGGGTCTTGCTCTGTCACCCAGGCTAGAGTGCAGTGGCGGCGTGATCTCAGCTCACTGCACCCTCGACCTCCCATGCTCAAGAGATCCTCTTTTCTCAGCCTCCTGAGTGGCTACAGGCATGCGCCACCACACTCAGCCAAGTTTTAAAAATCTTTTATTTGTAGAGACTAGGTCTCGCTATGTCGCGCAGGCTGGTCTCAAACTCCAGAGCTCAAGCAATTCTCCAGCCTTAGCCTCTGAAAGTGCTAGGATTACAGGCACGAGCCACCTCATCCAGCCTCTTTTACTTTGTATGCTTCTGTATTGTCTCAATGTTTTAGTCTTTATTGCCTTTATTATGGGGAAGAAGGGAGGGAAGAAGGCAAAAAACAGAATGGTTCTTAGAAACATTGTGCCTTGGACACAGCTTTTCTTACATCAAATTATAATAAATAAGAACCTCTCAAGATCGGAAATCAATTCAACAGTAAAGGCTAAAAAATCCAAAAAGCTGATTTTCACAATTGGAAACATTACCTCTTCCTTGGACAAATGCCTGAATTTTGTCTGATATCGACTGAGTTCTACATTCAAACGATGGACAGTCATTTTCAATCCATCATTTTCATCCACCAGTTCTTGAGCTTGTTTTCGCAGATAAAGTAATTCAGGTGCAGCAACTAGGGGAAAAAATTTAATATTATACTATAAGAAATAATGTCAGATTTATCCAGATTTTATTTAAATTGCAAATCATTTGCTTTTCCTCCCTCTTTCACTCTCAGAGGCAATGAACTGCGTGTGTGTGTGTCTGTGTGTGTATGTTGCGTCTATGTGTGTGTGTGAATAAAAGTTACAACATTTTTAAACACTGAATAGTTAACATTATATTGGAAGTTTGTGGAAGTCTTTGCATGTACAATAAAGTAAAATAAAAGTTTCAAGTTGGAAAGGAATAGTCATGTTTCAGATGACATAAAAATATGTGCTTTGAAAAATCATATAGAATACATGGAAAATGTATTACAGCTAATAACCTTCCCACATAATAGCAATGTCCTATTAGAAAACAAAACAGAAAATAGATCCCACAAGGTAACAGCACAAATAATATACAGTGTCTAAAAATAAATGTGCCTAAGATAAGAATTATGCAGGGTCTATATGAAAAAAACTGATACCACCTTACTTAAAGCTATATTATTAGTTTTATATAAATAGAAAAAGGTATAGAGAAAATATTGGTGAATATTTTTATAACTTTAGAGTTAAAAATGACTTAATGCCAAGGGTATAAGTCATAAAAGAAAAACATTTTATAGATTTAGCCCAATTATCAACAAACTAAGAAAATATTACACCTATGACAAAGGGATAAAATCTTTCATATGTAAGGAGTTCCTGCAAATCAATAAAAAGAAGTCAAGTGTCTCAATGTAAAGTGGGCAACTTGGCCATGCATAGTGGCTCATACCTATAATCCCAGCCCTTTGAGCAGCTAAGGAGGAAAAATCCTTGAGGTCAGGAGTTTGAGACCAGCCTGGGCAACACAACGAGGCCTCATTGCTATTAAAAAAAAGCTTAGCCAGGCATGATGGCGTTCACCATCAGGAGGCTGAGGTGGGAGGATCACTTGAGCCCAGGAGTTCAAGGTTATAGTGAGCTCTGATCACTCCACTGTAGTCCAACCTGGGTGAAAAGAGTAGGATGCTGTCTCTAAAAAATAAATAAATAAAGTGGATAGCTTTACGAAAGAAAAAGAAAATGACGTGCAAAGATATGAAAAAATATTCAGGTTCATCAATAATAAAAGAAATACAAATTAAATACTATTTCTTTTTTTAACCTATCAAATTAGCAAGGAAAATATAATCATTGATAAGTTTATGGTAAAGGAGGAATTTTTATATGCTTCTCTTGCAGATAAAAACTGAAGTGAAATATATGTAAGCTAAGCATCAAGTTCCAAAAGAAGTATTGGAATTTCTTTGTTTTATTTTTGTAAATTCAGCTTCTTTCCAACCTGAGGAATTTCTTTAGTGTAATAATGATATAGCAGATGAAATAAAATCTCAACAAACGTAAAGATAGTAACAAAAAAACCTGAAATATTACAGCATAAATTACCAACACAAATATCAACAAATATCATGACATAAAATATTAACTCTCAAAATAATTGAGTGAAGTCCTGCTCGTTCCTCTAATAAAGGCACTGTCCATCCCCACCTTCCTGTGACGACGCCTTCTCAGCCTCTTTGAGTTTTCTCTTCTCTTTTTCCATTCCTTTAAGTTTTAACTGTAGTTCTTTCATTGCTTGTTTCACTGTGTTTAGTTTAAGGGTAAGGCTTTGATTCGTATTGTTTAGGTGCATATTTTCTTCTTTTAATGCCTCAAACTTTTCTCTGGTTATTTCTGTATATCTTTGACGTGCTCTACCAGTTATATCTGAAAAGGTTCAGGGGAAAAGTTTTAAAATGTTAATTGATGTTGACAATGTTATATCAAAGTCACCTGACTTTGTTCCAAAAACCACATCAGGCCTGGTGCCATGTTCTTTGGTCCCTGGGAAGGGAGTGGCTTGTACAGGAAAGAGTAAGTCGCCTGGTGAGGTCACAGCAGGTGGCAGGAAGAGAAGTACTGAGGGGAGGCCAGAGAGGGAGGCCAGAGCTGCAGAAGGCCATGCCGATTACGATGTGGCGTGGTAGGTTCATCATGCAGGGCAGCAGGAGCCAGCAGGGCTTTTAGGCAGAGGTGTGAGAAGGAAGAGGCTCTGCTCTCGGGTGAATTCCTCAGGCCAGCAGGGAAGAAGGCAGGTTAGGATGAGGCACAGCCCAACAGCCAAGGGGCAGCACTAGAGTAAGGACAGAAAGAAAGTGACACGTGAGAGCAGGACTTAGGGGTTGGTAGCTGGCTGGGTGCGGGCAGTGAGAGAGAAGCAGACCCAGGATGACCGCCCAGGTCTGTGTCTGGCAGATGCTCCCCCAGATGAGGAGCACACTGTGAAGAGCAGGTGGGGACGGAAGACGAGGGGAGGCAGGCTCGGGCTGGGACACAGGCCCAGAGTCCCACGGGCAGCCTCTGCTGGGGAGACTGATGAGTCGCTGGCCTGTGGGCAGCACCTGAAGGCACCAGGGTGAGGAGAAAACAGACGTCACATAGGACCTTAAGAAGGAACAGCAAGAAAATAGGGTGGAAACCAGCGCTGCTCCACGGGGAGATGTGCTCCGAGAGGTCACAGGAGGTGAGGCTCCCATGGGCCCCTGGCCAGCGTACCTCCCAGGGGAGGGAGAGGCAGAAGCAGAGTTTCCACACAGGCAAGGGCAGGATGGCTGATGGCTCCAGAGAGCCTGGCCCGACCCCTGACACACACACATCCAATCCCTAACATGCGAAAGGTGAGGCTCAGAAATGGGAAACTCCACAGCTGCACGGAAACAAGGGAACCCTGAGAAATCCCAGAGAGAAAACAGTTGAGATGAGACTGAAGATGGACGCCACAGCCTGAAATGTGCCAAGAGAGGGCAGCTAGAAAATGGGGGGTGGCTCCAGGGATATGCCTTGCCCTGGTAGGAGTGGAGATACAAAGTGGCCTAGAAAGAGCCAATGAGGTTAGGCCTGGTGGCTCACATCTGCAATCCCAGCACTTTGGGAAGCTGAGGTAGGAAGACTGCTTGAGGCCAGGAGTTCGAGACCAGCCTGAGCAACATAGCAAGACCCCCATCTCTACAAAAATCAATCAATAAATAAAATTATACTTAAAAAGCAGCAGCTTGAAACAGCTGATGAGCTGTCGAGTTAGATAACCACAGTGGGAATAGCAAGGGGTTAACCCACCTGACCCAGGCAGCAATAGCAGAAATGTGTGCCCCTCCTCAGGCAGAACACACAGGCCCTGAGGGCAGAGAGGCAGGGCAGGCCAGGAGGCCGGAGAAAGCCAGGAGGAAGAGGGGTCCCCACGGATCCCAGCTGGCCTCACATCCTGCCCATCCCCATCAGTCGCTGGAGGCAGCAGTCGATACAGCTTGGCAGCCTGCTGGCTCTCTCTCTCCAGGCAGGGTGCAGTAAACAGAGAATCCCCATGTAAGCAGCATCCCCATGCGGGCCACAGGGAATCTCAGGGACCCCAACAGGCATCAAACAGCAGAGCCAGAGAAGCATCAATGGCAAGTGAGAGAGGAGAAGGGGCTGCAACACAAACCCTAAGGCTGGATGCGCAGTTATGACTTTCAGAGAGACGTAGTCAGTGTCTTACAGAAATCATGGACGTTAACATTTGATCAACAGCATAAACTGAAAGGATGGGCTGAGCCGCAGCATACACATCACGAAGAAGGAATGCAGGGCACAGAAGTTAGAGCCCCAGCAATCGCCCAGAATACAGCACTGAAAATGCTGAGATTGAAAGGGTGCAAATAAAGTCAATCTGACACGGAGGAGACTTAAAACAGGATTTTCAGAGGAGTGACGCTGATGGCAGCAGCGGCCCATCCAGAGTGGCCGCCGCACAGACTATCTAGAGCGGGGAGGCGTGGCCCAAGCCTCTTGCTCCATGGAGCAGGCAGGAGCCCCCCCTCCCTGGATGCCTCTGCAGCTGCCCAAGTCCGGCTGCAGACCCGAGAATCTGTGTTCTTGGGGGCCCAAGAAGGCCTCCCCAGCCCCCATAGGCTCGGAAGTGCCTGATTCCACTGCCTGGCTTCACCGCCCCTTCTGAGTTGGCAGGGCAGGAGCTCCCGGGGTGCTCCTACAGTCGCCCTCCCAGGTGCGGGACCTGGGTGTCTCTGCAGTCTGCACCCTCGGGGGCCTGGGAAGGCTCCCGTGTCCCCGCAGGCTCACAGGTGTTTGCTCTGGCTGCCTGGCCTCTCCCTGCTCCCGGAGCCTGCTCCAGTCTCGGAGCGGGGTTGGAGGGGTGTTGGAGCGGGGTTGAGGCTAAGCCTGGGCACTGTCACAGCCTGGCCGGGAGTGTGCACACTCAGGGCAGCACGGACACGACAGCACCCTGCCACCTCAGCCCCCTCCAGACTTTGGGCACCCATGAGCGCAAGAGGGAAAGACAAGGGGGTGGGGGTGAGGGTGGCTCTGCACTGGCCTGCAGGTGTCCCTTGGTGCGAACAGCCTGGGTGCCATGAACTGGGCAGCAGGAGGCAGACAGGCTCCTGGGCAGAAGCGGGCAGGTCCACGGTGAGTCCCCACCTTCAGGTCGGGGAGGGCCTGAAGGCTGGGGACTGGGTTGCCCATCCCATGGGACCATAGTAGGAACTTGTGGTGCCTTTTCCAGGCCCACCCATGGCCACCCATGGACCCACTGGTGCTCACTCCCTCCCTTCTGAGGCCCACAAAAGCCCTGGGCTTAGCCAGAGCAGAGCAGATGGGATGACCAGCTGCAGAGAGGAGTTACCCTCTCTGCTGATAGCTGGAGACATAAGAGGACCAGCAGCAGAGAGGAGCAACCTACTCCAGGGCCTCCTCTCTGCTAGGAGCTAGTCAGAATAACCAGCTGCAGAGAACAACCCTCTCCAGGGCTTCCTCTTTGCTGAGAGCTGCAGAGACAGTCGAACGACCTGCCTTCAGAGAGGAGCCACAGACTCCAGGGCCTCCTCTCTGCTGAGAGCTGAACGCTTGACGGGACGACCTGCCTACAAAGAGAAGCTACCCACTGCGGGTCTCCTCTGAACTGTCCTAACACTCAGTAAAGCTCCTCTTCATCTTGCTCACCCTCCACTTGTCTGCTTACCTCATTCTTCCTGGATGCAGGACAAGAACTCAGGCAAAGGCACACTGGCACCATAGACATTTCTGGCCAGAAAAGCGACACCCCAGAGATCTTGTAACAAGGTGGGACCTAATAGCAGAAATTATAACTTCCAGGCCGGGCGCGGTGGCTCAAGCCTGTAATCCCAGCACTTTGGGAGGCCGAGACGGGCGGATCATGAGGTCAGGAGATCGAGACCATCCTGGCTAACAAGGTGAAACCCCATCTCTACTAAAAATACAAAAAATTAGCCGGGCGTGGTGGCAGGCGCCTGTAGTCCCAGCTACTTGGGAGGCTGAGGCAGGAGAATGGCGTGAACCCGGGAGCTGGAGCTTGCAGTGAGCTGAGATCGCGCCACTGCACTCCAGCCTGGGCCACAGAGCCAGACTCGGTCTCAAAAAAAAAAAAAAAAAAAAAAAGAAATTATAACTTCCATTTTGGAAGCCACTGAAGCTCCCCAAACTGTTCAGTGGGGTGTAACCCATAAAGCATCACTGGACCTCTCCCTCTGCCTTCAGCCTCAGAGCAGAGCCCATAACTGCACCTGCCTGCCCAGCATGGATCCCAGTACATCATGGGTCCACTCCTCCCACCGGGATCCCAGCACATCCCACAGGTCCTCCTTCCACCCCCAGGATCCCATTACATCCCACAGGTCTACCTCCCTTCCCCCAGGATCCCAGCATATCCCACAGGTCCACGTCCCCCAAGGTGTAACCCCCAGCCTCCCAGGATCCAAATACATCCTGTATGGACACATGTCCACTACCCAGTGTTTGCACCCTCTCTTTTGAGGCAAGGGTGAAAGTTCAACAACTAATACAAGAAAAAGAAAACGTAATCTTTATTTTCAGATAAAATTAATCTGGATAGTCTCCAAAACAACAAGCTTTTCAATCATAATATAATTCAAAAGGCAAATACCTGGGGAGGGTGGAGGTTTCTCACGTAATGGAGGTTTTTCATCCTAGGAAAGAAAGAACGTAAGTGCAGAGCATTAGTGTTTTATAAAGTGGACACAGGCAGCTAGGTCATTAGACAGCAGGTATATAAGCATGCTTTATTTCCTTCATTTGGACTCCTGTTCTTTGTTTTAGCTTTCAAAACTTTAATATCTACTATTTCTTTTTTTCCTTTTTTAAGACAGGGTCTTACTCTGTCACCCAGGCTGGGGTGCATTGGTGTGATTGCAGCTCATTGCAGCCTCCAACTCCTAGGCTCATGCAATCCTCCTACCTCAGCTTCCCAAGTAGCTGGGATTACACATGGGCCATCAGAGCTAATTTTTTTTTTTTTTTTTGTAGAGATGGGGTCTCATTTATGTTGCCCAGGTTGGCCTTGAGCTCTTCGGCTCAAAGGATCCTCCTACCTTGGTCTCCCAACATGCTGGGATTACACTGTTTCTTATACCTGAATCTTAGACCTTAAATGTCTTCCCCTCTGGTGCGCTCTCTGAGGCTGTAAAGGAAGTCCTTCCTGAGCTTTCTTCCTGCCTTTCTATACTGAGTTCAGTGACTGTCTTTACAGGTAGATCCCGTGAGTAGCGGGCTGTGGGCTCACGTTTAAAAGCATGTGCTAGGTAGGGCTGCGAGTGCTGAGTGGAGATGCCCTCAGAAAACTCCAGCGAGGCCTCTTCTCACTGGGATGGGCAAAAAGGACCCCACCAACTGCAGGGAAGCACATTTGCAAAATGCTGAGAAAGGAACATTAACAAGATATTGCTTCGCAACCCCAAACCCAGAGGAAAGGGAAGGCTGTGAACTTTTGTTAATTTTTGCTTACATGCTGGTGTGATATTAAGTTTCTAATTTCTGCTGACGAAGTAGACAGGGTTATAAATTAACTCTCCAGAGAAATGTTTAATTTTTAAGTTCCTATAACATCGCACAATGAAAAACTTACGTTAGAACTATTTCCATGTTTGCAAATTAGTTATTAAAATTCTCAGGCCAGGCCAGGCACGGTGGCTCACCCCTGTAATCCCAGCACTTTAGGAGCCCGAGGCAGGTGGGATCACCTGAGGTTAGGAGTCCGAGACCAGACTGGCCAAAATGGTGAAATCCCATCTTCATTACAAATACAAAAATTGGCTGGGCGCAGTGGCTCACACCTGTAATCCCAGCACTTTGGGAGGGCGAGGCGGGTGGATCACGAGGTCAGGAGATCGAGACCATTTTGGCTAACACGGTGAAACCCCATCTCTACTAAAAATACAAAAAAAAAAAAAAAAAATTTGCCAGGCATGGTGGTAGGCGCCTGTAGTCCCAGCTACTCAGGAGGCTGAGACAGGAAAATGGCATGAACCTGTGAGGCGGAGCTTGCAGTGAGCCAAGATCACGCCACTGCACTCCAGCCTGGGTGACAGAGCAGGACTCTATTTAAAAAAAAAAAAAATTAGCTGGGTGTGGTGGCATGCACCTGTGATCCTAGCTACTCGGGAGGCTGAGGCAGGAGAATCACTTGAATCCAGGAGGCGAAGGTTGCAGTGAGCTGAGACTGCGCCACTGCACTCCAGCCTGGGTGACAGAGCAAGACTTCATTTCAAACAAAAAAATCTCAGGCTAGGCACATCACATCATGCCTGCAATCCCAGTGCCTTTGGGAGGCCAAGGCAGGAGGATGGCTTGAGCCCAAGAGCTTGAGACCATCCTGGGCAACATAACAAGAAGCCAACTCTAAAAAAAAATTTTTTTTAATTAGCCAGGAGTGGTGGCATGTGCCTATAGTCCCAGCTACTCAGGAGACTGAGGCAAAAGGATCACTTGATCCCAGGAGACTGAGGCTACAGTAAGGTATGATCACACTACTGCACTCCAGTCCAGGTCATGGAGGGAAATCCTGTCTCAAAAAATAATTTTTACAAAAGATAAAATTGTGTATTCAATATACATCCATTTTAATTATAAAATATTTCTAACACTTTAATACATTACTTTCATCATTAAACTATGGAAAATATCAATTTCCTCATGTTTTAAAAGTATTTAAGGCCAGGCACAGTGGCTCACACCTGTAATCCCAGCACTTTGGGAGGTCAAGGTGGGCGGATCACTTGAGCTCAGGAGTTTGAGACCAGCCTGGACAACATGGGGAAACCCTGTCTTTACCAAAAATACAAAAAATTAGCTGGGTGTGGTGGCATGCGTCTGTGATCCCAGTTACTCGGGAGACTGAGGTGGGAGGACCGCTTGAGCCTGGAAGACGGAGTCCACAGTGAGCTGAGATTGCACCACTGCACTCCAGCCTGGGCGACAGTGAGAGCTCCTTCTCAAAAACAAAAAAAAAAGAAAAGAAAAAAAGCATTTAAAAGAAATATTCGACAGGAAAGAACTCTTAAGGGAAGATTTATTTTTTACCCCAAAATCACCAAAGTTGTTGAAAATTTATGATGAAAACTACATTGAGAAAATCAGTTTTTTAAAAAATGATCTTACCTTTAAATTCAGAACAGAGTATTTACCATCTGATGAAAAACAAAAGACAGAGAAACTTTTAAAGTAGATAATGAAATACGACAACTCAGAAAAGTACAATCATAGAAATTCACCTTCCACAGAGGAGCTCGACAAGGCCTGGGAGAGGGATAAAATTCATAGGGTCACAGGGCAAATGGGTCCCAGAGCCAGGCAGGGACCTGACTCTAAATTGCCATCTTTCTCCCATACCCATTCCTGAGCACATCCGCGGCTCACGTGGCTGCAGAACTAAAGCCAAACTCTTCAGTGTCTCCAAGCCCTTCCCTTGCCAGGCTCCTCCTCTCCTTCCAACACCCCTTTCCACCACTTTCCACACATCTTCCCACGCCGGGCTCCTCCTCTCCTTCCAACACCCCTCCCGCCACTGTCCACACATCTTGCCGACCACACCCTGGATGGGCTACCCTCCCTAAATGCAGCATCCAACCTGTCAGAAGAATAGTTTTTCTTTGAAGCAAACTGTCTCAACGATAGAGAGGAAAATAAATCTCGCCCAGTTACTCATCTTCCATACATCTGTAATCCAGGTACCCTAGGAAGCAGGTGATCTTACACCCCAGTTTGCCTGTACACACTCATGCTGTGAAAAGTTGGACATCGAGTTGCTGTTTTTTGAGACGGAGTCTCACTCTGTCCCTCAGGTGGAGTACAGCGGTGCAATCTCGGCTCACTGCAACCTCTGCCTCCTAGGTTCAAACGATTCTCCTGCCTCGGCCTCCCAGTTAGCTGGGATTACAGGCATGGACCACGATGCCCAGCTAATTTTTGTATTTTTAGTAGAGACGGGGTTCCCCCATGTTGGCCAGGCTGGTCTTGAACTCCTGACCTCAGATGATCCACCCGCCTTGGCTTCCTTTGGATAACAGGCGTGAGCCACTGTGCCTGATCCTGAGTTGCTTTTAACTTTCTATTATTAATTTGCAGAGCAGAAATAACTGGCTGAAAATAAACTAGAAACACATGCAAAAAACAGGGGAAAGAACCCTACAGAATTCAGACAACAGAAGAAAATGCTAGAGATACATACAAGATTCTAAATCTACTTCTTGGTTGGGCGCGGTGGCTCACGCCTGTAATCCCAGCACTCTGGGAGGCTGAGGTGGGTGGATCACTTGAGGTCAGGAGTTTGAGACTAGCCTGGCCAACATGGTAAAACCCCATCTCTACTAAAAACACAAAAATTAGCTGGGTGGGGTGGTGCTTGCCTGTAATCCTAGCTACTTGGGAGGCTGAGGCAGGAGAAACTCTTGAGCTTGGGCGGCAGAGGTTACAGTGAGCCAAGACTGTACCATGACACTCTAGTCTGGGCAGCAGAGCAAGACATCATCTCTAAATAAATAAACAAACAAACAAACAAACAAATCTACTTCCTGATATATTCAAAATACCAATACTTAAACAACACATCACTGAAGGGCTCATTTTTGGCCAAAGTCATCTTGATCAGCGGTTTTTTTTTTTTTTTTGAGACGGAGTCTCGCTCTGTCGCCCAGGCTGGAGTGCAGTGGCCGCATCTCAGCTCACTGCAAGCTCCGCCTCCTGGGTCTACGCCATTCTCCTGCCTCAGCCTCCCGAGTAGCTGGGACTACAGGCGCCCGCCACCTCACCCGGCTAGTTTTTTGTATTTTTTAGTAGAGACGGGGTTTCACCGTATTAGCCAGGCTGGTCTCGATCTCCTGACCTTGCGATCCGCCCGTCTCGGCCTCCCAAAGTGCTGGGATTACAGGCTTGAGCCACCGCGCCCGGCCGATCAGCTGTTTTTAACCAAACTGCTTTCAGTCAAACATTCAGGGGCAGCCTGGACTGCTCTCCTACTTGGACACCTACTTGGACACCAGGAGTTTGAGACCAGTCTGGGCAACAGAGCAAAACCCTGTCTCTACAAAAAATACCAAATTAGCCAGGTGTGGTGGAACACACCTGCAGTCCCAGCTACTCGGGAGGCTGAGCAGCCTGGACTGCTTTCCTACTTGGATCCTACCCTGTCCTTCTGAGTTCAGCCTGATGAACCTCCTCCCCCTACCACCTTCCCTAACTGGCAGACAACAACCTCTACTGCCCACCTTAGCACCCCACACTACGATTTGCAATCTGCACCTCCTCCTCTGCAGCTGCGATGCGAGGGGAAAGGCCTGTGGCTCTGTCATCTCTGACACATGGCCGGCACTGAACCAGTTTCCAATAAGCAAATGTTTAAAGTGATACAACAAGAAAAAAATTATATTTTTAATAACACCTTTACAATAGTCTTGATTTGGTATCCCACAATGCTACCTCAGACCTGACTGCTTTCATATTTAATGGAGTCTTCTATACTCTCCTTAAATTCTTCACAAAATAAAATTGCAGGAGCAGGGAGTTACATGAAATAGAATGGCAAAAGGTTGACAGCTGGCTGGCCACACTGGCACATGCCTGTAGCCCCAGCACTTTGGGAGGCCGAGGCAGGCAGATTGGTTGAACCCAGGAATTTGAGACCAGCCTGGGCAACAGAGCAAAACCCTGTCTCTACAAAAAATGCCAAATTAGCCAGGTGTGGTGGAACGCACCTGCAGTCCCAGCTACTCGGGAGGCTGAGGCAGGAGAATCATTCGAGCCTGGGAGGCAGAGGTTACAGTGAGCTGAGATCACACCACCGCACTCCAGCCTGGGTGACAGAGAGTGACCCTGCCTCAAAAAAACAAGAAAATTGTTGACAGCTATAGAAGCGGGGAGATGCATAGATGGATAGGTGGGAGTTCATTTTACTTGTCTCTCTACTTTTGTACACGTTAAAAATGATCACAATAAAAAGTTTTTCAAGGGCAATTCAATTTTCCCAAAGGAACTCATGCTATTTTATCTTAGTCATCAACTTTTCAGAAAAAGAATCCGATAAAGATTAAACTTACAATTTACAGCATCCCAAATTCACATTGGTATTTAATGTACATTTAATGTATACGCAGTTCACTCGGTTCTGTGAATCTATTGTGTCCCCTTTTCTTATTTATCATTTCTCAAACAGATTTCCAGAGTCCTCACCCTCCTCATTTCTATTACCTATAAGGGTGAAGGGGGTACACATAAAATAACAGCAAAAGGCTTCAATACTGGGCGTACTCCTACTGTGTACAAGGTGTCATGCTGGGTACTATCCCAGTTTTTTTTTTTTTATACAGGGTCTCACTCTGTCACCCAGGCTAGAGTGCAGTGGTGGAAACTGCACCACAGCCTCAACCTGTCGGGCTCAAGCAGTCTTCCTGCCTCAGCCTCCAGCTGCTGGGTGCAAATGATCTTCCTGCCTCAGCCGCCAGCTGCTGGGTGTAAATGATCTTCCTGCCTTAGCCTCCAGCTGCCAGCTCAAATTATCTTCCTGCATCAGCCTCCAGCTGCCAGGCTCAAGCGATCTTCCTGCCTCAGCCTCCAGCTGCTGGGTGTAAATGATCTTCCTGCATCAGCCTCCAGCTGCCAGGCTCAAGCGATCTTCCTGCCTCAGCCTCCAGCTGCTGGGCTCAAGTGATCTTCCTGCCTCAGCCTCCAGAGTAGCTAGGACTACAGGTGCGTGCCATTATGCTGGCTAATTTTTAAAATTTTTGTAGAAACAGGGTCTCCCTATGTTGCCCAGGCTGGTCTCAAACTCCTGAGCTCAAGCAATCCTCCTGCTTTAGCCTCCTCAAGTGCTGGGATCACAGGCCTGAGCCACTGTGCCTGGCCCTATTCCAATCTCTATAGAAAGAAAATTCACATGACATGAACACATTCTTGCTGTCAAAAATTTTAATGATACAGATAAATCAAAATTCACCCATGAACATAATCCCTCAAAACCTTCCCCTCTCCAGAGGTAACCATGGTGATCAACTGGGTATGGTTCTTTTCAGATATACTTGAGCATATAAGGATGTAGTGGTTCATGCCTGTAATCCAAACACTGTGGGAGGCCGAGGTGGGAGGATGGTTCAAGCCCAGGAGGTAGAGGCTGTAGTGAGTTATGATCACACCACTGTACTCCAGCCTGGGTCACAGAGCAAGATCCTGTCTCAAAAAAAAGAGTCAAAGCCCACAACTTCCCCACGTTTCACATGCCTACATATAAGAGACATTAGGCAGTGGGGAGGGAGAGTAGCGTGTACACAGGTCCAGTGGCAGGAAGGAACACCACAGAGCTGAGGAAATAAAAGACCAGCAGAGTAGCTGGAGAGCAGTCAGCAGGGGCCAGGGCTGACAGGCCATGCAGGTGGTGGGAAACCATGGAAGAGACCCAATTCAAAAGGGTCTGCGGTACGTGAGGGTGTGAGGGGATGCATGTGGGGGTCCACGGACATGCAAGGGGACACTACCAGCTTTATGCTTTGAAAAGATGGCTCTGGGCCAGATGAGGTGTCTCATGCCTGTAATCCCAGCACTTTGGGAGACCAAGGCAGGTTGAATGTTTGAGCCCAGGAGTTCAAGGACAGCCTGGGCAACATAGTGAAACCCTGTGTCTAACAAAATACAAAAATTAGCCAGGCATGATGATGCACACCTGTAATCCCAGCTATTCAGGAGGCTGAGGTGGGAGGATCAATTGAACTCAGGTTGAGGTTGCAGTGAGCCGTGATCATACCACTGTACTCCAGCCTGGGCAACAGAGTGAGACCCTGTTGAAAAAAAAAAAGACTGTTCTGGCTGAGGGGATGAATGAATGAAGTTAAACAGTTACATGGCATAGAAGCTGGGAGAGGAAACCTGGGCACAGCACACAATGAATGATATCAAACTGGGGAGCAGGCTGTGAATACTTTGAAGAGTAAAGGGCCTAGACTGAGGAGATGACAGGGTGGGGGGTGGGGCGCCCAGGAAGGCGGGAGGAAACAAGATGCCCCGAGCCCAGGGAGAAGGTATGTTAACCACGTGGTATGCTACTGAGACGTCATCAGAAGAAGCCAGAAAACCACCCGGCGCACTTAACTACATGAAGGTCTCTGGTCCAGTGGCGCGATGGAGAGGGAAGCCAACCTGGAGAGGTTTGAGGAGACGTGGAGAGGGAGAAGGCCTGGAGAGGTGTATCACTTGACAAAGCGGGCTGTTGAGGAGGAGAAGGAGGAAGTACTAGCAAGAGGGGACTGTGGGATCAAATAAGGGTCTGCAAAGAATCTAGGGAAGGGGAACAGCGTCCACGAGCATGAATTTGGCAGTTCTGACCAAGGGCACGAGGGCCTTGCCCAAAGTGTGTTTGGTCTTCTTGGCAGGGGTCTCGCTAGAGTGCAGAGCGATGCATCAGGTGATCAAAGCTTCAGGCTTTAGACACTAATTATCACTAGCACTGATGGAAGCCACTGCACTTCACATGCATCACTTCATTTATGAGAGAGACACTCTCAGATTGAGAAGATGAGGTAAGCAACTTAGCCACGCCTGGAAATGACAGTCAAAGACCAAACCACCAAAAGCCAGGGCTCCTCACGTGTTGTCCAAGGATCACCCACATCAGACTCCTCTGTGTACTTGTGAAAAGTACAGACCCTTCCAGACCAGTCTGACCAACACAGAGAAACCCCATCTCTACAAAAATACAAAATGAGCTGGGCGTGGTGGCACATGCCTGTAATCCCAGCTACTCTGGAGGCTGAGGCAGGAGAATGGCTTGAATCCAGGAGGCGGAGGTTGTGGTGAGCCAAGATCGCACCATTGCACTCCAGCCTGGGCAACAAGAGCAAAACTCCATTTCAAAAAAAAAAAAAAAAAGTACAGACCCTTGGGCCCAGCCCTGAGCCACTAAATTAGAGTTTGGGGTTTGGGGTTTTTCAGAAGTATGCAGGGGCTTTTAGTGCCCACCACAAACCAGGCATCACTGCAGAAGCTGCAATCCCTCCCAACCAACACCTGTGTACCAAGTGCACATTCCCAAGTATGTGGGTGGCCACTGCGTCTCATCTCCAAATCTACCTTCATGGCCGGCTCATGTTACTGCAGCATTTCCACCCAGCCAGTTGGCACCAAGGAAGGCTTCCTCTGTAGGGGGCGCTGGAGAGACACTGGAGGAGCCGGGACTTTGCTTTCCTATTCCAGCTTCCTCTGGCTCTTCCTTCCATGCATTAATTTCTTTTTTTAATTTCTGTTTTTTAGAGTCCGAGGGTCTCACTATATTACCCAGGCTGGATTCGAACTCCTGGGCTCAAGTAATCTTCCTGCCTTGGCCTCCCCAGTAGCTGAGATTACAAGTGGGATTACATGGGCAGATCCTTTCTTTTTAATTTTTTGGGTGGCCAGCAACATGCAGTACCTCCCCATGGTGGCTTCTCCTGGCCCCCTATCCCAGTGAGTTTCATTACGGCAGCCCCTCAGCAAACTTCCTGGCCACCCAGCAGGCCACAGCTACGTCCTCTCCAGGAAGGTGTGGATCTTGGTTCTGGCTGGGGCTTCTCCAGAGCTGAAGGCTGAAGGCTGGAGACTTTGCGTCAGCCCTAGGGACAGTGGCTGCCCCCTTGAGCTGCTATTCCTGAATTCTTGAGTATTGTCTTTTACTCCTTAGTAGGCAATCCTGTTATTATTATTATTATTTTTTAGAGACAGGGTCTCACTCTGTCACCTAGGCTGGAGTGCAGTGGCACTATCACATCTCACTGCAGCCTTGACCGCCTTCCTGGGCTCACGTGATCCTCCCATCTCAACCTCCTGCATAGCTGGGATTACAGGTGTGAGCCACCACGCCCAGTCCCCAAACCTGTTATAATTAATAATTCTTTATAGTAAATTTGCCCTCTTCAAGTCACTGTGTGTGTTCTGACTCCTGATTGGACCTTGACTGATATATGCTACATCGGGCCACACAATGCAGATGTTAGACAAGGCAGGCGAGAACCAAATATGGGGACATAGGAAGACATTTGGCATGTGTTGTGAGACGAAAGAAAGGTAACAAAACAGCGTGCACATTATATACATACATGCTCTAAATTATTAAAAATGTTATCTGTGGGGGCATAATTAAGTGTGTTTAGCCTTATGATATGGCCTGGCTGTGTCCCCACTCACATCTCATCTTGAACTGTAGCTCCCATAATTCCCACCTATTGTGGGAGGGACCCAGTGGGAGATAACTGAATCATGGGGCGGTTTCCCCCATACTGTTCTCATGGTAGTGAATAAGTCTCACGAGATCTGATGGTTTTATAAGGGGAAACCCCTTTCTCTTGGTTCTCATTCCCTCATCTGCCGCCATGTAAGACGTGCTTTTCACCTTCTGCCATGATTGTGAGGCCTCCCCAGCCACGTGGAACTGTGAGTCCATTAAACCTCTTTTTCTTGATAAGTTACCCAGTCTCGGGTATGTCTTTATCAGCAGCGTGAAAACGGACTAATGCACTTTATATATTTATGTATTTTTTTTTTACAGTAAGACAGTATTACTTTTGTAATTTAAAAACAGATGCACCTTTTACTAAATCTAATACTTTAAAAATATGCCAACTGACCAACAGGTGTTTTCTGGCCCCAGGATTATGAGGCTGACGTTCTGTGTTCCCTGAGAAATGATTTACAGAAATGTTTCCCTGAGCCCGAGCAACTCTGGGGCTGCTGATAAAGCAATTATTGGTTGTTCACTCGATGCCTGGCTCTCCTTTCTCAAATGTGAACCACCTCTTAGGAAACCGAAAACTTGTCCCTACCTTTGCTATAACATGCTGAATTCTCTCATTGTGATAATCAAATAGATATATGTCCACACACTCATTCACCCAACAGATCTTTCCTGGTGGGCCACTGTGGGCCAGGTCTTTCCCCAAGCACTGGGACTAGGGAGACCCTATCCTACCCCTATCTCTATTGCTTAAGCCCAGGAGTTCAAGACCAGCCTAGCTAACATAGCAAAAAAAAAAAAAAAAGCACCTTGTACTTTAAAAACAACCTAATATCCAGAAGCAATTGACTGTGGAATAACTTGTTTTCTTTTCTTTTTTTTTTTTTTTTTTTTGAGATGGGGTTTCACTCTGTCACTCAGGCTGGAGTACAATGGCACAATCTCAGCTCACTGCAGCCCTTGCCTCCAGGGCTCAAGCGATCCTCCCACCTCAGCCTCAAGAGTAGCTAGGACCACAGGCACATGCCACCATGCCTGGCTACTATTTTGTATTCTGGTAGAGATGGGATGTCCATTTTTTGTAGAGAGTGTCTCACTATGTTGCCCAACCTGGTCTCAAACTCCTAAGCTCAAGAGATCTACCTGCCTTGGCCTCGCAAAGTACTGGGATTACAGGAGTGAGCCACCACACCCAGCCTTATTTTCTTGAGACAGGGTCTCACTCTGTCACCCAGACTGGAGTGCAATGGTGCAATCACGGCTTGCTGCAGCCTTGACCTTCCGAGCTCAAGTGATCCTCCCACCTCGTCCTTCTAAGTAGGTGGGACTATAGGCGTGCACCCCCTTGCCAGGCTACTGTTTTTAGTTTTACTTTTTGTAGAGATGAGGTCTCCCTGTGTTGCCCAGGCTGCTTTCAAATTCTTGAGCTCAAGGGATCCTCCAGCCTTGGTCTCCCAAAGAGCTGGCATGAGCCACCACACCTGGACCCTCATTTTCAATAAAAAATAAACTTCAATTATATTCCTAGTTAAAATCACAGTGCTACAGCCTGAAGGGGCAATGGGTATGTTTTCCTAAAAATAAGCAATATTCATTAAGAAAAGATGTTCTTATATTTTATGAAAATTGTGGGATTTGTTTGTTTGTTTGTTTTACCTTTTTGTTGTATCCGCTGTGGTGTAGGAGGAGAGCCTGGAAACTCATCTTGATCAGAAACATTTTCATCATCTTCACTGTCCACCTCATGTAACAATGGCACCTTTTTGTTATAAAAGACAAAGGAGGAAAGAAATGAGAAATGTCCTTCTAACAAATTCCAATGTCTTCTTTCAAACCTTCCCCACTGGGAGCTCCCTCCATGGGCACTTCAGCTACTTTTCTTAGTGACACACAAAAGGGCTACATCAGGTATGGCTGGATGACATTTCCAGGCCCTCAGGAAAAGCCTGGGGGGCAAAGGCAACACCATTCAAGTTACGCCAAGGCCATTGAGAGCTCCATATCCCAGCCATGTTGCCAGGGCAGCTTCCCTTCCTCATCCCTGCCAGGGACCACCCAATACCACTCCATGCTGGCACTGACACCATGTTACTAATTTCCCCCTACGCCTTTTTGTTGAGACAGGGTCTCCCTCTGTCACCCAAGCTGCAGCACAGTGGTGTGATCACAGCTCATTACAACCTTGACTTCCCACATGCAAGCGATCCTCCCACTTCAGCCCCCGGAGTAGCTGGGACCACAGGCATGCACCACCACACCCAGCTAATTTTTTTTTATTTTTTGTACAGACAGGGTCTCCTTTTGTTGCCCAGGCTGGTCTCAAACTCCTGGGCCCATGCGATCCTCCTGCCTCAGCCTCCCGAAGTGCAGGGATTACAGACGACAGCCACTGCACCCAGGCTGTGTTAATAATTTCTATGTGGGACAAGCAGTGCTGACCTCCCCTGGGAGGACTCTCACTGAAGCCTGCTATGTTCACCAATTATGTAAGTCCACTACAAATTTCATTTACTGAGGGACTCCCCTCTACTGTCTGAGAGTAGCTCCTACATAGGTAACCATTCATGTTAGCTATATAGGAGCTACTGAAATTTTGTTTCATCCCAACATGGCAGGGACACAGAGTTGTCCTTCAGAGAGGGCCATGGGCCAGGAATGGGACCTGCTGCTGATGAGGAGGAGACATTCCCATTGGCAGGAGCCTGGGGGTAGGAACAGAGGCTGCCAAGGAGGAAGAGAAAGAACAGTGAAACAGGTTTTTCTTTTTCTTTTTTTAAGACATGGTCTCACCCTGTCACCCAGGCTGGAATGCAGTGGCGCAGTCATGGCTCGCAGCAGCCTTTACCTCCTGGGCTCAAGCAATCCTCCACCTCAGCCTCCCAAGCAGCTAGGACTACAATCGCATGCCACCATACCCAGCTAATTTTTAAATTTTTTGTAGAGATGGGGTCTCAGTATGTTGTCCAGGCTGGTCTCGAACTTCTGGCCTCAAGCGATCCTCCTGCCTCAGCCTCCCAAAGGGCTGGGATTACAGGCATGTAGTAAACTTTCCCTCTTCAAGTCACTGTGTGTGTTCTGACTCCTGATTGGACCTTGACTGATATATGCTACATCAGGCCACACAATGCAGATGTTAGACAAGGCAAGAGAGAACCAAATTTGGGGACGTAGGAAGACATTTGGCATGTGTTGTGAGACGAAAGAAAGGTAACAAAACAGCGTGCACATTATATACATACATGCTCTAAATTGTTAAAAATCTTATCTGTGGGGGCACAATTAAGTGTGTTTAGCCTTATGATATGGTCTGGCTGTGCACTCAGCCTGGACCAGGGGTTATGTGGTGAACTGTGACTGGCGCTGTCTGGGTGGGCTGCCCTTTGGCTCTCCTGATTCTTCAGTAAAATCTTGCTTTTGTGATCAGTTTGGCTTAGCTGGGCTGCACTGCAGGCAATGGAAGGGCTGTCCCTGGGGCTGACAAGGAGGTGGTGGCAGGGACCAGCAAGACGCCCATGAGAAGGGGCATTTCAGAGTAAGAGCTAAGGCTGCTAGGTCCACCTGTCTCTGTGGACATGGTTCCAAGGTGACCTGGCTCAAGAGAAGCAAACAGGTCACCCAAGCTACTCATCATTTGAAGAAAGAAAAAGTAAATGACCCCGCACTTTTTTTTTTAATAGAGACAGGATCTCACTATGGTGTCCAGGCCAGTCTTGAACTCCTGTCCTCAAATGATCCTCCCACCTCCACCTCCCAAAGTGGTGGGATTACAGGCATGAGCCACTGCCCACGGCCGACCTCAAACTTTTTTTATCTCCCAGGAACAAACTTCCTTGTTCAACCTGTCAAAAATATATTAAGTGACTCACTACTCTCAAGGAAATGTGAAATGGATAAGATGACTTAAAAAATATTAGGGGTCAGGCGCGGTGGCTCACGGATTCCAGCACTTTGGGAGGCCGAGGTGGGTAGATGATCTGAGGTTAGGAGTTCAAGACCAGCCTGACCAACATGGAGAAACCTCGTCTCTACTAAAAGTACAAAATTAGCCGGGCGTGGTGGCGCATGCCTGTAATCCCAGCTACTCAGGAGGCTGAGGCAGGAAAACTGCTTGAACCCAGGAGGCGGAGGTTGCAGTGAGCCAAGATGGCACCATTGTACTCCAGCCTGGGCAATAAGAGGGAAACTCTGCCTCCCTCCCCCTACAAAAAAAGTGTTAAGAAGATGCCCAATATGGACAACTGTTTGGCAGTATCTACTGGTACTAAAGCTGATGGTACATATGCCCTATGACCATACACATGCCATTTCTCAGTATACACCCACCAGAAATACACAAATATGTACATCAAGGGACACATCCCCAAATGTTCACAGCAGCACTATTCCTAAGAGTCCCAAACTGGAACCAATCAAGTCTCTGTCATCAGTAAAACGAATAACTGAGTGGTACGGTTGCACAGTAAAATATACAGCAATGAGAACGAACCAGCCCCTGCTATACACAATAACTGAAGACTCCCAAACTCCAAATAATGCATACCGTCCAATTAAGACCATGTAAATTTTCAGAATAGGCAAAGCTAATATCAGATTATTTTTAAAGATTAAAGCTAATCTTGGCAATGGTTAACTCTGTGGGAAGCAGTAAGTGACTAAGAAGAAGGGGGATTTCTAGGGTACAAGTAATTTTTTTTAATCTGAGTGGTGGCTACTTTTTGAAAATTTATCGAAATATA